>NW_013952806.1:260114-271699 GCF_001266775.1 Austrofundulus limnaeus
ACACACACACACACACACACACACACACACACACACACACACACACACACACCAAAAAAGTAAAAGAAAATCATCCTTTAACCTTATCCATTAAGCAGGTATCCATTATCCTTAGCCCAGTGTCATAACAAGTTTGTGTGTAACTGCAACTTCAGTGTTTTACCTCATTTGTTGTGACAAACTCTCAGGCTGTAAATGTCAGTCAAACTGGGTGACAAATTTCACATCATCACAGCAAAAGACTTCCCCTAAATAATTTCGGCTTTTGGTGGAAACCTGTTTAATGTTCACATTTGGTCTTGGAGATTCTGTTTTTTAACAATTTTACGACACAGTAATATTGCTCCAATGATTAGTCATACTGACAATAAATCAATAAATATGATAGCTAAATTAGTGTAAGTTGTGGGGTTAACTCAGGGAGGCTTAAGACATAAGCATGCAGGGAGAGGCATTCTTGATCTCAAAGAAGACATAATAGTGCCTGATAGTGTTGCAGTCAAGACCACTTAACCTAAAACTAAGTCAAACCCAAGACTTTTAAGGGCTGAGACCAAGTCGTGACCAAGACCAGGAAAAAACATACTGTATACTGTAAACAGATAGTTAACATAATACAGCATGTATAGCTAATATTGACAAACTCTTTGTGTGAGTAGCTGCTTCCTTTTTAACTGATGATGTGGTCACCACCGTCTCTGAAAGCAAAGCCCAGCAGAATTAAAAAGTTGCTGCATAATTTCTCCTGGATGTTGTTTGACAAATATGTACTTTATTATTTATGTAGTTAAATTATTTTACTGAAGATTTTGCAGACATCTTCTGCCACTCTCAGACAGAACTGCTCACTTTCTTGGAGTGCCGCATGAGAGTGAAAGGTAGTGGGGATGGGTGACAGCAGTAACAAAGATACAGAATTAGCAATGAGTCACACTTGGATTTGATTGAGTACATCTTACATCCAATGAAAGCAAAGATGTTAACAAATGAACTGGATAACATTCTGATAATTTAGTGGCATGTCCACAGTTGTGGTCTTAACTGGTCTTGAAATAAAATCCAGAATCCTCAATGTCTAAGACCTACAAGATTGGGTACAAATACAGTTGAGTCCGAGACAAAACTGAGACCCTCAAAAGTGGTCTCGAGACCAAGACCAGTCTCGAATACTACAACACTAGTGCCTGAAGTTTGAAAAAAAAAGTTTCACATGAAAGCAGGGAGACCAGTTTGAGGCAATTTCCAATTTAACCGAAATCCTCTCAAAAAGAGCGGTACATAAGTACACGACAGAAACAAGGCATTACTTTGATTGGACAATGACAGAATCAGTATAAAGCTCTCAGGAGGGTCACAGATTTATACTAAAGGGTAAAAAAGATCAAATAAATTCTCTCTTGGTGGGATAAGATTCAATAACCCTTCTGAATAAACCACCCATGGTTCTCATCTTGGAGTAGGACAAGGCCTTGACTTTTTTCAGCTTATGGTTCCATCTTGTCTCTGAATACCTGCTTCTAAAGGATTTGTTGGATTTCTCTTTATGTAAAGAACCTTGACAGGAGTCCTTGCTGTAAATCACTATATGCATAAAACTGAATTGAATTACAGAATGCACATTTTCTTTATCTATCATAAAAATCAGAGAAGGCTGTCCTTGAGTTTATAATACCAATAGATGTCACCCACCTTTCAGCTTTTTAGGGATTTATGCTTTTCACATTTTTCCTGATAAGTTGGTCTCATTAATTACAGAATTCCAGTCGATAGTATATTTAGATTTGATTGGCACTGTATTTATGTGTGACTAATAGAGCAAAATTTCATAACAAAATGAATACACATGGATGTAAGGAGTCTTATTCATATACTTTATTGTCTGCTGGGTAAACCTGATTAATGTTAGTCAAAGCAATAAATAAACTTTGCTTTAGGAGGCTAAAAAAAAACCTAAAAGGCCCAACAGTAGAAGAAATGTACAGGCCCTGTTACACTTTTCCTTTTAAAAGAGCTTTTTTAACCACCTTCTATTGAGAAATCAGTTATAGCTAATATGGAAAAATAACATGATGCACGTTTTCTCATGTGAACTCAGATGGTCTGTCAGCAATCAATCACAACTCAAAGTGCTAACTACTATTCCTGCTGTAAAACACTTTGAAATGCCTTTGACTTAGATGAAAGGTGCTGTAGAAATAAAGCGATTATTAACAAATTTTTTGCTTAGTGCCTGTGCAACTCATTGGGGAAATCGCCATTTTCGTTGATTAATGTCAATCAATGGTAGATGTAGATGTAAGTCCAGTAATAACTTTCTAAAAAAATTACTAAAATCAGTTTATTCATGAAACATTTTGCTAATGGTACAAACAAATGAACACACAAAACACATGAATATAAAACCAGAAACTACAGAGGTGTACAAGCACAAAGTACTTTAATAAATGTCCATTTTTCACTTGCTCACTCCTCACTAAAAGATTGGGCCTCATGCAAAAAACATTTGTACGCACAGATTTGTTCTTAAGTTGTGCATACGAGTGATTTAGGAGAATTTGTGGCATTCACCAATGTTTTCGTATTCTAAGATTTTTTTCAGATACGAACAAAATTCACGAGTGGTCCAGACCTGTCGTATATTTTACGAGCAGTCAGTCTGCTGTTGTCCAGACAGGTTTTCTTCATTAATAACTTTATATTTAGTTTGATGATATTTTGAGTTGAAAATAAATCACACTCCATAATTATGTTGACAATAGGCTATTCTGCTTGAATTAGAGNCCCCCACACACACACACACACACACAGAGAGAGACAAACGTAAAGTTGCGCCCGCATACAAACAAGCAACCCCATCCATCACCAGAATTCATACTCTGCTCTACACAAAGACTTTCGGTTCTAATAAATGATGATTTTGGCTGAAAAACTTACCTGAACTACGACAGAAGAGCATGAATCCATTTTATGTGTCAGTCGCATGATGAGAGTTTTAACAAACGTCAGATTTGAAAGCGACAGTTTGTGCCCTCAGAAAAATTTTGACTGTGTCTGCAAGCTACAACGCTGCTATTTACAGCCAGCATACAGTTATTACGGTAAATTCACTCCAGCTGCTGTGAGATGTCGGTGAAAAGTCTTATAACAGGTCTCTCTTGGGAATGAGATCCTGAATCTCAATGAGACTACCTGTATAAATAAAGTTAAAATAAAAAAATAAAAGTAGCGGTGGCCTTCATCATAAATTTATAGCAAACATCGTGTCTGTTAACATACAGTCAAAATCAGCATTGGCTACACTTTCTGAAAAACTGTTTACAAATTTTTCCATCCAGGAATCACTGAAATGCTCCTTAAAGTAAAACCAGTGCTGAGGGCCATACTCTACTAAATAAAGCAAAAATACACTGATTTACCTCCAAAACAGTTACAAAAAAGGTGAGGCAATTACATGACTTGAGTCAAACATATACTTGAAGATCCATGATGTGCACTACAGTGGACACGTTATTAGTACATTAAAAACTGTATACTTAAAGTGTACAAAGTCTGCTTTAAGTTGTTCCACTGTAGCGTGTAATAGTGCTAAAGTTTTTTATGCCTCCGGGAGGAATCACTAGTTTACATTACAGAATATTTTATATTTATTATAAAAGTTATTAATATTATTATTATTAGGATATTATTATCTTTTTAAATACCTGTTCTCTTTGTTTCATAGTTTTTCTCCTGGCTGCACAGCTTCCAGCAGCTTTTAGAGGTTTTATTCAATCATATTGTCGTGCTTTACCTTCCGGATGAGATGATGGTGTGTGGGTGATGAAGCACACGACAAGGGATCTTCCTCTTATGAACTTTACTTTCTCCAAAACAGGTTAGTTTAGATCAAAAGTAATACACTGTGTTGATTTGGCCTCTAGCTCTGGCACAGAAAGCGTTTTAGCAGTGTCCATGCAGTGAGCCACGAGTACCTTACAACCAGCAGAAAAATGAAACTAAACTCAAATCTCGCGATAACGCTATCAAAATGCTGTGTTGCATTCACTGACTCAAAACTAAGTGCAGGAAAATCAAAACAAAATACAAAACCATGCTCATAGGCTTTTTAAACAACTTAAACTGTATATCCCCCCCCCCCTCTTAGGAATACTGAGTCCCTTCAGTACTGGTAATGTAGAGAAAACTGATTAGAATTATGTAGTCACATGACAGTAAAATTAACTCAAATGACTGAAAAATCTAATGCCATAAGGGCAATAAAACCTAAATCACATTCCTCAAATTACTTTTAAGGGTAAACATTTAACTTTAACCTACTGCAACTCCTGACTAATGTCTGAATCTCTCTGGTCTATTCACTATGCGACCACTAGATATTATAACAGTCTTTTCTGAGAAGTCCATGTCACCTCATCTTCTTCCCAGTTGGCACTTTGGACCCCTGGATTGGCTTGCCTCACCTGGACCTTCAGACTTGGATGGCTCACTTGTATCATGTGACTGGGTAGTCTCACTCAGATCATCTGGTAGTGGCAGCATTGGCACTAAGGGAATGTCCGCTTCATTTGATTGGAGGTCTGGGTCTTGGCACTGTTGCAGCACTTCTTTGGCGGGAAACCCAGACTGGTTTCACTTCACTGTCATAGGGCTTGAGTCTGTCATGATGCATTACTTTTCTGCATTTGGCACCTTGAATGTCATACAGCACAGGACCACGGCATTCTGCAACAATCAGGGGACCTTTCCATAATGCTTGGAGCTTTGGGCTTAGTTCTTTCTTTTTTGTGTCATCTTTGACAAACACCAGGTCGCCAATATTGTAGGAGTGTTGTTTTGCCCGGAGGTCATGCACTTTCTTCTGTCGTTCTTGTGCAGTGCGAAGATGTTCTCGTGCCAAGTTTTTCACTTCCTTTAAGCCTTCTTCCAGATTGTAGAGAAAATCCACAACATCTAGTGTACCAGCTTGAGGTTTTGCAGTAACATAACGAATATCCTGTGGCTGGTGGACGTCCCTTCCAAGCATGAGTCTGTTGGATGTGAACCCTGTCACCATGTGTCTTGAACTACGGTAGGCTGCAGTAAGCAGATGCAGCTGCTCATCCCAGTTCTTTTGGTTCTGGTTTACGTAACATCGAAGCATCTGCAGCAAGGTTCTATTGAACCATTCTACCTGCCCATTAGAGGAGGACTGGTAGGGTGTAATCCTGGTCTTGGTTATCTGTAGGAGCTTGCACACATTTTGAAATAGCGAACTCTTGAAATTACGGCCTTGATCAGTGTGTAGCACGAGGGGGGCTCCAAACATGACAATGAAGTCATAGACCAGCTTTCTTGCAGTTGTTTCAGCACCTTGGTCAGGGATGGGAAAGGCTTCAATCCATCTTGTGAACTAATCAATGATAACAAGAATGTACTTGTTACCAAAGTTGGACACAGGGAATGGTCCCAGGATATCAAGGTGCAAACAATCAAGGGGTGCTCCGACTTGGTAACTTTGCATTTTTGCTCTTATTGTTGGTCCTTTGGTTTTGCATGCACTGCAGTGTGGGCACTTCTTAACAAACAGATGAACATCTCCCCCCATACCATACCAATAGTAGTTTTGGCGCACACGCTCCAGGGTTTTGGCTTCTCCCAGGTGACCGGAGTATGGAGGGTTATGGCATGACTGTAGGACTTCTTTCTGCATAGTAGCTGGAACCAATGACAGCAACGTTGGCTGTTGGTCTCCAATTCTCTCCAATGAGTAATAGAGGACTCCTTGTCTCAGTGTGACCTGGGACCAACAGAGCCAGAATTTCCTCACTGCAGGGCTTTCAAGCATTACTTCATCTTTGGTGGGAAGAGTCCCTGTTTCCTTCAGAGCCCCTGTTTCCTTCCATGTGTGAAGGGTGGCAAGGGCAAGATCAGCTTTCTGGTGTGTTGACAGTTGCTCAGGACTATGACAAGCCACTTGACTTCTGGGCTCTCTTGCAGGTTTGCAGATGGTTGACCTACTGACTGAGTGCTATTGCCATTCATGCCACTTTGGGGCTCAATGCACCGTATTGCTAGAGGCACCACATCATCAACATCCTCTTCAATCTTGTCCCACTGCTCATGGATTCTTCAGCAATAGTTGCATCCTTTGCATGGCAGATCTGACAAATTTATTCCTGCTTGGTAACAGTCACATTTGTCTACATTTTCTTCTGGCAGCCTTGATATGGCGTCTGCATTACTGTGCTGCTTACTGGCTCGATGCTCTGTCTGGAAGTCATATTGGCTCAACTATTCAAGCCAGCAAGCTAGCTGTCCTTCAGGGCATTTGAACCGGAAAAGCCAGGTAAGGCTACCACGATCAGTCCAAAGTAGAAACTTTCTAGCGGAACTGACATGTGAAACGAATGACAGCAAGTAGCTCATGACGGGTGACACAATACCTTTTTTGGGCTGGCCCAAGGTGACAGCTGGTGTAGGTTAAAAATAGTTCTTCTCCCCACTGAACTTGTGACAGGACAGCTCCAACACTGTTGTTTGAGGCATCTGTGTCGAGAATGAACCTGCCTTCAGCATGTGGATACCCCAACACAGGTGCAGTGGTCAGTTTCTCTTTGAGCTTAGTAAAAGCAGCTTGGTGCTCATCTGTCCACAGGAACACAGTCCCCTTTTTAAGAAGATTATGGAGGGGGCTTGCCAGTTCTGCAAAACTTGGGACAAATTAGCAGTAGTAATTACATTGCCCAAGAAATGCTTGCAGCTCTTTCAGGTTGTTGGGGGGATTCCACTGCTGTAGATCTTTGTCGAGATCTGGATTTGGTCTGACTCCTTCGCCACTCACAATGTGCCCAAGGAAGAGAACTTCTTCTTGAAGGAGGTGAAATTTTGATGGTTTAGCTTTAGTCCATTGCATTGGAACCTCTGAAAAACCTGCTCAAGCCGATCCAAGCTTTGGTCCACTCCATTTCCAATGACGATGACATCATCCAGGTAGATGAGAAGGGTTTCCCACTGAAGGCCTCTGAGTACGAGTTCCATAGCTCTTTGGAATGTACTTGGCGCGTTACAGAGTACAAATAGCATTCGGGTGTATTCATAAAGGCCCCAAACACATCATCTTACAAATACTGACAAGTACTACGTGTACCAAATGTGAAATAAATAATACAAACTACTATTAAAAGTAAAAAGAGTTTAACTTACAGTTGTTTAGGGGTTTGATGGTGGGCGACATGAGTCCCCCTGCTGGCCGGGTCAGAGCACTGCCATTATGTGTTTTTGAACTTGCATTATTTTTTTCCATTATGCAGTCGTATGAATGCATTAGTTTTCCTTTTTGATTCTTCATCAACTGACAAACTGAAAAGCCGCCAAATGCTTTTCCCTTCAGCAAATTGTTGTTTATAAAGAGTTCATCTGGTCCTAAATGAGGCAGTGATCATGTGCCCCTAGTGGTCTGGCTTAGTTACTGTTTGCAATCGATCTTTTCTGTGTTCCATGCATAATGTCTGTTAATTTGACAGGAAAAAAATTGTACTTGTGAATTTGATTCGTACTTGTAAATTTGATTCGTACTTGTAATGTGGTAAAGTTGTAACTTTTTAACTTGTATTTGTAACTTAAAAACATGTATTGTCACATAAGAATTGTACTTGTAAATTTGATTCGTACTTGTAATGTGGTAAAGTTGTAACTTTTTAACTTGTATTTGTAACTTAAAAACTTGTATTCTCACATAAGAATTGTACTTGTAAATTTGATTAGTACTTGTAATGTGTCAATGTTGTAACAAATTTATGTATGTTTATAGACTTACATGTACAAATTAAGACTCTTAAACATACAATGATTCTGACAGTTATCTTACCCCATATATGAAGACGTAAATGTGCTTCTACAGTAAAAAACCTGTGGAACATCCAGGGGAAGTGGTTTTATACTTTGGTTAGGTTGACTACGATAGGCCCACCTCATAAATTGTGAACCTAAACAGCAAAACCCTGACCCATGATGTCTACTTTTCCATACATGGATATACAGTACATTCTGTTTGAAAGAGAATAGGCCCACAGCCACATAATGCTTGTGGTATGGATATTGCAATATTTTGTTCATCTACTTGACAGAGAGAAAAATGAAAACAAAAAACAAAACAACAAAAATAAAACAAGATATTCATTTAATGAAATGCATTTAGAATACTGTTGGCAGAGCCTAAAACTACGCAACCTGCGAGGGTACATGGGAGATTTTTTTTCTTTTGCATTCCCACGCAATAGTATTGCGTTCCCTCGCAAAAGTAGTTTATCACTGTTGTGCCTGCCGGTTTTACCATTAGCGAGTTAGCCTACTGCTTTATTTCAGCTTCAGAATGAATATTTCACACAGCCACGCATGGAAGTATGTCATATGCGGATATTTTAATACAGTGCAGCCACGCAACATCAATGTCAATTTCACAAACTTGTGGCAACACATCCTGTTTTGGTTACCGGATGTTTCAAAATAAAAGTCTGATTTAATGCAGTTCATATACAAAACAATCTTTTGTGAGGCAACGCAAAAGTATTGCATGGGAACGCAAAAAATAAAAAAATCCCTCATGTCCCCTCACGGGCTCAGTGTAAAACGTCTCTGATAAAGTGTAAATGTAAAAAGATATGGACAGCATTAAGCAGGGTTACTTTTTTTTTAATAAGCCAGTTTTTTGCTACCATCAAATTGGCTTTTTAATGTCAATAAGACAAAATGGCTTTCTATTCGAAAACAATGGCACCAGTGTAGACAGCCTCAGCACAATCAGTCCACATTCATAATGGCAAAGCCCTCACAGTAGCACCTGATGTGCTCCAATCCTTCATGTCCAATTCATTTAATAATGACTTTGCAATTATGGAGGCGTATAAAACATGACAGATGCAGGTTAACTGTGGGTGATATTTCACCAGGTTAGATGTCAGGAGAAAGAAATGGCATTTTATTTTTAATGGAGTAGTGGTTGCAGCAGGCTGTTTTAATAAAATGATAAATTACAGCTAGTTTGCAAATAAACTATTTAAATTCCATTTTAAATACATGATATTTAACACCCACATAAAAATGTGAATTTGGTTGCATCAAGCTTAAATTATGTTTTATTGTTTTTCCATCCACCAGAGAAGCAAATGTAGTATTTCAATATACTGTATATCTACATCCTGTTTTTGTAGGGAGTGAAAATGGTGTGTGACACTGGAACTGTGACAAAATGATGGTATTGCATTTGCTACCTTTAACCAGACCTAAGGGGAACCTGGACAGGCAGGAAGAGACACACAGTCCAGAGAACACTGTGTGGCGAATACACTTTACAAACTGTGGATTTATAAAAAGATAAGCAGTGCTAGACTTGTTCTCAGGCCAGAGCTCATTTATTTCTGTACAACTCAATCCATATTCAGCTCACACAATCTCGCTTTTCCAAATCCTCCTAGCCCAGCAGAAAAGAATGAATTAAAGATTCCTTATAAAAAACAAATCACAACAGAAAACATTAAAGTTAATAAAAATGACTATATATATGTATAAAAAAATATCTACGCAACAGACTTAACGGCTTAACACAAAATTTAATATTTCATTATAAAAAATTAAGGTAAACCACCACCACATTTCATCTTATTTAACAAAAAAGAGCAAACAATGTTTTTTTTTTTTTTTTTTTTGTTGATTATGTGGTTTTTCCTTGAAAAGAACCAAATTAGGGCACCTCTGAGTAAGGACAGACATTTTAATGTGGTGGTTCATAATGCCTGCATGGCAGTCATTATACATTTGTTCTGTAATGTATTATTTTTTTATGTGTAATACAGTTTACTTCCACAATTCAAAAGCATACATGTGCAAACAAAAAAGTTTTGCCTTAGGTGTGTTTGTCTTCTACATATGAATCTGTGTTGTTTCTCTATTGATATTATAGACAGGGTTTGTCCAGCCTTAGGTTCCACTGTTTTCTTAAGATAAAGCAAGAAAAGGAAGTATTGTTGGCTTCCAACGTTGTCGCTGACACACTTTAAAAATCTGCTCACTGAACATAAAGGGACAATTCAGATCATTTGAGGTGGGATTTTATGAAAAGATTATGGACAATTGTTATGTATAGGTTACTGTAGTTTTTTGGACAATCTTAGTTTAGAGGAATGTAGTTTTATTCTTACTGCTTTATAAGCTAACAGCTAGTCTGAGCAGGGTTCAAGATCAAAGTGGGTTGCATTTCCTGCCAACTCAAAACTAAATTTCTCTAAACATTTTCATACAGGCTCATGTTAACGCTAATTTATAAACTTTTACTCTGCAGCGTTAGTCATATTCTTGAGAATCTGAAAAAATTGTGTCCTAGTTAGAAAAATTCATTTTAAATTAAGAGTAAAAAGCCCCCACTTGGGTCTAGGGATTTAGCCTGAATTTAGCCTGAAACTCTCAGACTGAAGAAGTCTCTTGGAGGAGAGACGAAATGTTTCATTAAAGAACCCGTCCAGAAGACCTATACAATTTTTTTCTTTTTGATGGACGTAAAGGCAGATATTTTTGAAGGTAAGTGAATGCAGGCTATACGAAATGCAGTCAGAGGTTGAGATGTCCTCCCAGATCTTTTTCTCATTTGCACTAGTTAACGTGGAAATGTTTTCTTTCTTCGGCTAACTCAACGAGTGTTAGTGTTTCCTCCTCTCGCCAGTTGGATTTCCTCTTAGAAAACATGACTTTGATCACATCATCAAATTTAGGTTTAAAGTCAATTCCCCACCTGTAGTGTTGTAGTATTTGAAACCGGTCTTAATCTTAAGACTGGTCTCAAGACCATTTTTTAATGGTCTTGGTCTCGTCTCGGACTCGACAGCGTTTGTACTCGGTCTTGTCTCGGACATTGAGAACTCGGAATTTTATTTCAAGACCTGTCAAGACCACAACTGTGGAAATATCACTGAACATCCAGAATGTTGTCCATTTTATTAGTTAACATTCTTGCTTTCATTGGATTTAAAATGTAGCTACTGATTCAAATCCAAACCTGATTGCTATTTATGTATTTTTGTTACTGTTACTGTTTTTGTCACCCATCCGCAGCCCCTGTCACTTACACGCAGCACTCCCGGAAAGTGAACCGTGGTTCACTGGGAGCGGTAAAGGATGTCTTCAAAATTTAAATAAAACATTTGGCTACATTATTCATAAATAATATCATTGTAAAACAACAACCAGGAGAAATCGTAGAGCAACTTGTAAATTTGGCAGTGCTTCACTTCCAGAGACAGTGGGGACAACGGAGCCCGTTCTCATGCCCCCGCGTCAAGCTATTGACGCTTTGGGCTGGGACTGACCAAGCATCAATAATTTGATGCTGTGGGTACCCGCCCCCCCATGTCTGTTCTGTCCGAGATGAGGCGGAGGAGGACGAATGCGTTGTTGTCGTTTTTTACAAGACTAGGATTGCGCAAAACAAACTGTAAGGAAATACGAGTTCAATAACGGTTGAAATCAGGTGAAAACACAAGTGTTAAATAAAATGATCTGTGATAGAAAWAAWTGCCATACAACACCAGAATTCTGGAGTGAGGGTTTATTAGCCA
>NW_013952806.1:272234-276092 GCF_001266775.1 Austrofundulus limnaeus
CATGTATCTACTCTATTTCAATCAACTTTGTAAGAAATATAACACACATTATAAAGGTATTATAAAATAGAAAACCCTAACTATGTGTTGTATTTAATCAGTACTAAACTATAAATTTCTTCATAACCATCCCAGATCCTAAATTTAACTTCTATTAGCCTTATATAGCCTATCCCTGAACACAGACCCTAAAGTTAACCATTAGTCCTGATCCCTCATATTAACCTCAGACGTGACGCAACCCGGAAAAGCCGCGGGCTGTAAGGACGGACCCCCCACGTCAACGTACTGTATATGACATGAGAACGTTAGACAATGTCAAACTTTTATCGTCACTAACATTAGCAATCTGCCTCTGTAGCAAAATTCTTTCCTCTGCCCTCACACAAAGATTTAATCAATATTAGCTCTACATATTAAGTTAGCCAAAGTGGGGAAAAAGTGTTTAGTCAGCACCAATTGTTCAAGTACTCCCGCTTAAAAAGATAAGAGAGGCCTGTGTTTGACATCATAGTTAGTCCTCAACTTTGAGAGACTAAATACCTTTTCCCCCACTGTACATGTGTACAGAATACTCCATCTTTTAGGACAAATTTTTTCTTGGTCTTGTCTCGGTCTCGCCCTCCCTTGGTCTTGGTCTTGACTTGGTCCAAACTCTAAAGTCTTGGTCTTGTCTTGGTCTCGAGACACTGTGGTCTTGGTCTTGTCTTTGTCTCGGGTTAGGTGGTCTTGACTACAACACTACCCACCTGTTTCTGACTTATCACTAAACAAATGGTGGAACAAAGAGGGGATTGTTTGTCTTTAATTTACTACATAAAGATTTGGACTAAAGGAGGAAACCAGAGTGTCTGGAGAAAAAGAAGCACTGGGAGAACATGCAAGCATCACAAATAAAGACACTCATCAAGTTTGAACCCCAAAATGTTGTGGCTGTAATGCAGCAGTGCTAACACACATTTATCCATAGTTTGACCTTGCCTTTTCTTAGTAAACTGTCTGGACACTTTAATTTTAAACAGGTTAAAATATCTATAGAAAATCAATAAATAATACCTCCACGAGATAAAATATTCAAATTAGTCTGCAGTTAAATCAAAGTGTCAGGGTACTGGGTTGGTCAAGACTAGATAAAGGTTTTGCCACAGCTTAACTGGTTTGAGTCTTTAGAACATCTGACCCGTTTCCTGTCATCCCCTTCTCTCTACCTGCTCTCCTCGTTTCTCTCGGTTATAAATTAAGGCCACAAGAGCCAAGAAGATCTTTTAAAAATGATGTCAAAAGGAAGTGACTGCAGACCTAAACAAGATGTTGTACCTAGCTAACTGACAGAAAACATGGCTCTTACAAGAAAACTGTTAGTTAAAACAATAGAAAGGCTTGCAGAACTCCCTCAAATGGGTAATTCAACATGCAGTGTGATAACAGTTGCTAGATGATTCCTGTCAGCTGTTCCTAAAAATCTAGAGTAAATACAACCAAAATGGTATGGTTACAGATGGGAGATAATACAGGTAGACAAAAGAAAATAGAAGCAGCATGGCTTGAGAATACAAAATGTACAATTGAAAATAACTTTCAGAAAAAGAGAGTCTGTGTTTGTAAGGACACAAAGAAATCAGTGAATGTAAATGACATTTAAGAAAAAAATAAAAATAAATGACTACCTTAAAACACACTCACACCCAGAGATAGGAAAACAAGGTTACCCTGGGCTTAAAAGAAGGTTAAACTATTCATGATTAGGTAAAAGGGATGTTCAGTGATATGTGATTTTGTGCATGCCCAAAAACAGTCTGAAGAAAACAAGCAATGTTCTAGTCATTAAATATACTCACGTAGACAAAATTGTTGTTCCCACTCGTTCAATGAAAGAAAAATCCACAATGGTCACAGAAAAAAACACGAATCTGACAAAAGTAATAATAAATAAAAACTCCATAAAAATAAACAAATGAAAGTCAGACATTGCTTTTTATCCATGCTTCAACAGATTTAAAAAATGATAATATAAAATAAAATAAAGCTCACAAGACAGGCCTGGACGGAAATGACGGTATCCCTGAAAATAATGTGACCAAAGGGACATGTTAAATCAAGGTGTGTCCACTTTTTTGCTTAGAATAGAATTGTGCTTAGGAAAAACAATAAAAAAATAAGGAATTTCCTTCCTTTCAGTCTAATTCTGTTTTTTCTTAAATATTCATTCATTCATTCATTCTTTCTTTCTTTCTTTCTTTCTTTCATATAGCGCTTAACAACAACAAACTAAGGTGACCAAAGCACTTTACAGTAAAAAACATCACGTCAAATCTTTTTACACGAGGATTGTTCAATATCAATATCAGCATTGGTATCAATATTATCAATACTAGTATAGATCTGCCCACCTCTACTTTAGAATTTGCACAACTAACTTTTGAATTATCCTGGAGAGGAGGGTCCGTCGGATAGTCAAATCTCAGATTCAGGAAGAGCAGTGTGGTTTTCATCCTGGTTGTGGAACACTGGACCAGCTCTACACCCTCAGCAGGGTCCTGGAGGGTTCATGGGAGTTCAACCAGTCTGCATATGATTTATAGACTTGGAGAAGGTGTTCGACTGTGTCCCTCGGGGACTCCTGTTGGGGGTACTTCGGGAGTATGTGGTACCAGGCCCGTTGATATGGGCTGTTAGTTTCCTGTATAACCGGTGTCAGAGCTTGGTCCACATTGCGGTAGTAAGTCAGACTTGTTTCCGGTGAGAGTTAGACTCCGCCAAGGTTGTCCTTTGTCACTGATTCTGTTCATAACTTTTACGGACAGAACTTCTAGGAGCAGCCAAGGTGTTGAGGTGATCCTTTATGGCGACCTTGGGATCACATCTCTGCTTTTTGTGGATGATGTGGTCCTATTGGCTTCATCAGATCCTGATCTCCAGTTCTCACTGGAGCGGTTCACAGCCGAGTGTGAAGCGGCCGGGATGAGGATCAGTGCCTCCAAATCCCAGACCATGGTCTTGAGCCGGAAAAGGTAGGGTGCCTTCTCCGGGTCGAGGAGGAGGTCCTGCCCCAAGTGGAGGAGTTTAAGTATCTAGGGGTCTAGTTCACGAATGAGGAAAGAATGGAGCGGGATATCCAGGACACACTGGAGGGACTATTTTTCTCGGCTGGCCTGGGAACGCCTTGGGATTCCCCCGGACGAGCTGGCCCAAGTGGCTGGGGAGAGGGAAGTCTGGGTCTGCCCCCATGACCCGATCCCAGATAAGCGCCAGAAAATGGACGGATTGACAGACTTTTGAATTAGCGCTGCCCACCACTGAAAATTAATGTTTATGTAGTTCTGACAAAGCTTTAAAGATGTAGCCAACAAGGTCTTCAAAACAAAACAAAATATAATAACAGAAAACTTTTTAAACTCACAGTACACGCACATTAGGCTTATGTTCTTTTCAAGACATTCTGAATAAACTTTGACTGATCACGAAACATGAGGCTGTGTTTTATTTTCCTCTTGTATCGTCATGCTAATGCTAATACCATGCTAACTTTTTTTCTTTGCAGCTTTGTTCACTTGTCAATCAATTATTGTTTCTGATTGCGTTTTGAAGTTTACAACATTTTGTAACTTCCAGTGAATTTTATGAATGCAGCATTTTATTTTGCATCATTTTTTTGTTTGCAGCATTTGCACCTGTTGGCCACCATACTAACCCTAACCTAAACTCATTTCACACCTTAGCCCTAAACCTAACCCCCTACCCACCAATGGCATTTCCACTTATGGGGATTTGTCTAAGGTTCCCATAAGTACCAGTTGGTCCCCACAAGTGTGTAACCCAAAAATGGTCCCCACATAGCAGGTAGGTAGGTAGGTAGGT
>NW_013952806.1:276185-282609 GCF_001266775.1 Austrofundulus limnaeus
CACACACACACACACACACACACACACACACACACACACACACACACACACACACACATGAAATCACAAAAAGCTCCATAGTGTTCACGTACCCTACACAGGAGTGGCGATCTTTAGGGAAATTTTGGTTGGTGGCTGAACCTTTCTGGTGGGTCAAAATGATTTTTAGAAAGGAAGAAAGCTGTCAAGCACAGACCTACAATTTTGTGCCCACATTACCCCAGGGACCACACTGAAAATGCTAAACAAGGACAAGAGCAAATGCCTGGATAGCAGTGAAAGCAGGGACTGTCTCATGTGTGAATGGAGAAAAGTCCAGGTTTTGCTGGAGGTACTAGTTATTAATTCATGACTGCATATGATTGGAGGAAGGCAGCACACGTTTTCCCATAACCCTGCAGAGGAACATGTTTATCGACCCAGAGAGAAAGCAGGTGCAACATTTCTTTCATGTGGAAGTTTGCTCAAGATTCAAAAGAAGAAGTGTAGGTTTCTTGGTAGAAGTAAACATGTAAACATCAACCAAATCAAATAAAAAAAATTTAAAAAGTGGCTGAAATACAAATTAGACCAAGGCGAAGGAAATACAGTACATTTAGAATTAGCAGTTTAGTAGACTGTTCATCTAATAATAATAATAATAATAATGATGATGATGATGATGATGATAATAATGCATTAGTCTTATATAGCACTTTTCAAGACCCTCAAAGATGCTTTTACAGTTTCAAGCATCATTCATTCACACACACATTTACACAAACCAATGATGGTAAACTTCATATATATATATATATATATATATACACCTTTTGGGATGAGCTCCTCCTCTGGGGCCTCATCCATAAAGGACTGCGCAGCTTTCACACTAAATGTGGACGTACGGACAAGTTTAGAAATGTGCGCCACACCAAAATATTCAGATGTATAAATCCATGCCTACGCATGTTCCTGTGTACCTTTCCTTTACACATCCCAATGAACGTGGAACTGAGCACACCCCTGACACGCCTCCTATTAAATCTGTAAAATAGATGTAAATGTGTCCAAAGTGTGAGATTCTCCTCAGATTGTCCTCTCTGTGGGATCAGAAATGATTTTTAGATGCAGGAAAATTATACATTAAACGGAGAATGAGTGAGAAAACTGTCTAAATAAGGAGTGGGGTGACATTGTTTTATGTGGCACATTCACATGGGGTAACCAAAGCCTGAGATTTTCCTGAAATTTACAGACATCTCCTGAATGTGATATTGCAGTCTGGTTAGTTGTTGTCTATTTAGCTGAACACGGCGTTGAACGGACATTTAAAAAAATAAAAATAAAAATGAAAAAAAAAAAAACAAAGTTTATGTTATCCACTTTTTCTGCTCTCCTTTCCTCCTGCGTTATAGCAGGCGCTGTCATCTCCACAGACAGACCCCCACCGCCACGAGCTGGTACGAGTGGTAGCCTTCGGATTTTTTTAGCAAAATATATAGATTTTTGAGGCTCATTAGGCAGGTAAATGTCCAAAGGGGTTGACACATATGAACACCTTCCCAGCTGGCGAGGGTGCGCGCGCCTGGCGCGAGAATCTACCCAAAGCACAGCTGCTGCGCTGCGGCCACAACTCAACACTCAGCATCAGCCAGAAGGTTACACACAGAAAAAAATAATTCTTCTCACCGTACAGTGAGACACCATTTGCATCCGATTTTGCTCCCTCTCTTCAGACCTTTTTAAATTTATTTTATTTTTTTATGTCGCACGCAATGTGTCAGGTTTTTCCGGCCCGAGACCCAAAAGGTTTTCAACTATGTGACAAAAATATAAAACCAGTTTACAGACTGGACTGAAGTTCTTTTGATCATTTTTAGACTGATCTGTTTTCTTGTCTGAGGTTAAAGGATTTTCAGTCCTGTGGTTCAGTTTCATAATCATTTGAGTTTAAACAATAAAAACTCAAACTAAAAAAAAAATTCTGACACAGTGTTCAGACACTCCTTACATCCAGAAAACACAACAGAGTCATATTTCTGTGGATTCAGGTCAGATTCATGACTTTGTGAGTTAAAACTACGGCTGTAAAACTTTGCGTGGCTGCTGCGCATTCTCACGGCAGGTGAAAAGTGTGTGTAAATATACGCACACTTCCACGCAAAGTTGGTTTTGATACATCCCAATATGGGCGTAGAACCTGGCACGTAACTTTTTTGTGTGTGCGCACCGTTTATACATGAGGCCCCTGGGCTGTGTTTCCAAGCTGAGCTTCCCCATCACAGAACACACCTCCAACATACCCCGGCTAGCCCCGCAACTCCTGCAGAATATCAACAATAACAAAGCAAGCAAACACCCGGTGAAACTGCATCTGCTGCACTCCAATACTAACTACCTCTCAGTTCAGTCTTTTACAGATTGTAGGATTTACCCTACACCTCTTAGAACACGTTATAAGGCAAGTATTTTAGCCTGGCCTGCTGACTGCCTGCTGGGGATCGGGGCCTCTGGACCTGTCGGGCTTTGGCCTGGAGGGGGTGCGCCCTGGGGGCCCGGACCTCTGTGCCCTTTCCTGGATCTGCTCTGGTATGGCCGGTGCCGGTGGGGCCCATGAGTTTGTCRCTGCTGGCCCCGGGGGCTGTGCGTGTGGTCGCTGGGGTGACTCTCCCAGTTCTCCCCTATGGTCTGATCTGGGGGGTGGGTGGGCAGATCTTCCGTGCGGGTGCCCCTTGGGGCTCTGCGCTCAGGATCCCTCTCAGGCCCTTGGGCTCTGGTCTTCCCTATGTCTGCCTCGTGTCTTGGGGGTTGGGTCTCGGTCCTCCACAGTCACTATTAAATATTCCATTGGAGAAATCTTGTATATACACGCATGTTCACAACTGCTCACAAACAGGTGTTCTGATCCGGGGGTTCTGACAGGTCACTGAGTGTGTATATATGTCTGTGTGTATATACTGACAATATTTATGAATGTAGGCATGTATGTACAGTATGTATATCTTTATATATGTATGGGTATGTGTGTATTTTTGTATATGCCCTCCATGTATTTATCCATTTATTTTTCAGGTGAGCGGACAGATGTTGGGTGTGTGGTCCTGTGTTTTCTTGGTGTATATTTAATATACTTCTAATTGCTTTTTCAATCTTTCTATCTTTCTAATTACTTCTCTCTGTTTTTCTCTCTATTTTCTATTCACTTAAAAAAATTTAAAAAGTCACTGATGATGAAGAAATAAATAAACTAAATAAACTAATATTTGTTTTAGTAAAAAAAAGGATCATTTTATTTTCAGTAAATATTACCTTGTGCAGAAGTGAATGACGAACACAATGATTGACGTGGCTCAGTGAGTTTTGAGAATCAATAACAATCCAGATCACATCCAAACTTAATTGTTCATCAAGTCAGTACTTAAATAGACAGCAACTATCAAGCTTAGATGTTGAATACCAGACATCTGAAGGCAAATAAAACTTAGGTTGGGGCAAAGCAAGAGTTTAAGAGAAAGTAGGAAGTAAGATGTTAGCTTTCCTAACTTATCTGAAATAAATGGAATGTGAGAATCAGAAGATCACAGCCTCCCGCCCGACGTCAGCCAGACCAGCAACACTTAGTAAAACAGCCAGCTTTACCTTAACGATGACCGTCGAGTCACAATTCAGGTAGTAGGGAGGTCGAACAGTGGCAAGGGACCGTTACAGCCTCTTGCTCACTTGGACTCTCCGAGGCAGGATTTACCCTTTCAGCACCAGCTCGGTCCACACAGTCATAACGAGGAGGTCAGGCTCACTGGATCTCGATTCCAAAATAAAACTTGCTTCCCACAGGAGGTCAAGACAAAGTTACTTTATGAGCTTTGAGCTCTTGCTTTGGTGGACACTCCAGGCGTGGGTCGTATCCGGCCGTGAGGTTCCCCGTTGGTGATGAAGGGTAGAAAAGCTCTGGTTCTCTGTCTGGAGAACCCAGCTCTACAGAGTTATGAAGGTTGTCCATCTGCTTCTGACTCCCGGGTGGAAACTATGTTAGTCATTTAAAGAGGGTTTTGGTTCTGCCTTGAGTCTGATAGGGTTAGTGAAGGAAGATATCAGGGAATGTGTTAGTTCAGAGACTTGCCATCGTCTTCTGAAGCTAAACAAATATTAATGCTTCTGCACAGTTGAATAAACAAAACATATCATCACCTATTTAGTTTTTCTCTGATTAGAACTCTTTAATGACTGAAAGAATGAATTACTTCAAACTCAAGACATTTGCAATATGATTCAGACAGTAAAACATTGATGTTTCATCAACTTAAACCATAAAGATTAGTTAAAATATTTTCCTAGAAAAATCCAAAACGTAGCTGAAATCATACTGAGGGAGAAAAGAGATCTGTCCTCTCTTCTCCTGTAACTTTGATAAACATTATCTGATTATCAAAATGTGTAATACTTTCAGTTAAGAGAACAAAATATCAAATAAAAAGATTATTCTGTACGACGGAGTATTAGGGCCACACAATGATTTTTAAATTATTATTACGAGATTAAAGTCATAATATTACAAGATTAATGTCATAATTTTACGAGAATAAAGTCATGATATTTCGAGAATAAAGTCATAATTACGAGATTAAAGTCGTAATATTATTAAAGTCATCATTTTATGAGATTAAAGCCATAATATTACGAGAAAGTCATAATCATGACGTGTCTATTTCCCGTTTCTCATTTCCTCCTTATTTTCCCCACACCTGTTGTGTACAGCCATGTGTCTGTGTTTATAAAGTAGTCCACGTTGACTTGGATCACTGTTAGATTAATATGATTTCATCCAAAATTAGCTACATGATGACTAAATCTGCCAATGCATCCAATAATTACAATACGGCTTCAATTTATAGTCGGTTTGCACAATTTCCAGGTCCTGCTACTAATTAGATGCTAATGTGCTAAAAGATCAACTATTTATTTTAAGCAATACTAAAGAACAACTTGACAAGTTGCTCAACATTCCTCATTTTTAATGTTGTGGTAACTGCATGCTTTTTTGTGTAAAGGCTAGAATATTACGCCTTTATTGTGGTAATATTACGACTTTATTCTCATAATATTATGACTTTATTTTTATACGACTTTAATGTCACAATATTATGACTTTATTCTCGTAATTTAAAAAAATAAAAAAAATCTTGTTGTGTGGCCCTAATAATCTGTCATAATTCTGTTTATAATCTGATTACGAAAAAGAGAATATCTCTTTTACAGGTTAAGGCGACCTGAGGTGGCCTAAATTCAGTTCTAAATGGAACAGAGTTTTTGTCCCTTTAAAGGCCCATCAGAGGCCTGAGGTCCAAGACAGTTTCCTTGATTATTTCACTCAAGGTGACCCCTACAAGATTAAAAAAATGCCTTTGAGGAAATGTATTTTCAGATGCAAATGAAACCCTCTTTTTAAGCCTCCCAAGGATGACATGGTTCTTAAAATATGGTTGGACTTCAATTTTGGAAGTAAACCTCACACGAAAAACAGTCTTATATGTGCGAGCCACTTTATGAACGATAGCTTTCTGAACCAATGGGAATTTTACAGTGGACTAATAAGATTATCACTAAAAGGCTATGCAATTCCAACACTCAGAATTACACAAACACTACTGCCATCTGCCCAGGTTTTGTCACTCCTGATATTGTAGCAATTTCTCTGATGGGTTTTTCTGTTTTTGCAGCTTAAGGATGACTTGTTTCACCTGCATGGAGAGCTCCTTTGACCACATGTTTACTTCACAGTAAAACTTTCCAAATACAAGCAGCACACCTCAAATCAACTCCAGACCTTTTATCTGCTTCATTGAGAATGAAATAATGAAGGATTGACCACACCTGTCCATGAAACAGCCTTGGAGTCCATTTACTTTTGGTCCCTTTAAAAACAGGGAGGCACATGTTAAGGAGCTAAAACCCCTAAATCCTTCGTCCAGTTTTAATGTGGAGACCCTCAAATGAAAGCTGAATGTCTGGACTTTATGTCCATGTACATTATATAACTATAACTTGAATATGTTTCAGTAAACAGGCAAAAAGACTAAATTTGTGTCATTGGGCCTCATGCAAGAACCGTTCATACGCACAGATTTGTTCTTAAATTGTGCGTACGAGTGATTTAGGACAATTTGTGACATTCACCAATGTTTTCGTATTCTACGATTTTTTTCAGATACAAACAAAATTTACGAGTGGTCCAGACCTGTCGTACATTTTACGAACAGCCAGTCTGTTGTTATCCAGACTTATTTTGAAAACATTTTAAAATGCTTATTTCAGACCCGCATCTGAGACAACCTGCGCCGCGCAGCGCGCTGGGGGGGGACGGACGGTGCGCAGCGCTGCGGCTTCTGAATAAATGAAAATGATTTAACACAGTTGTTTATACTTTTAGCAGCTCTTTTTATTCCAC
>NW_013952806.1:282869-284608 GCF_001266775.1 Austrofundulus limnaeus
GAACAAAAGTAAGAGAAATTTAGGATAAAAATACGAACATGTTCTTGCATGAGGCCCATTGTCCAAATATATATGGACCAAACTGTAAAAGCTGATATACTGCTTGAAATGGAGTGCAAACTCCTTCTACTGTGTGCACCTCTTTGTCTTGTAAATAAAATGGTGAGGAAGCTCTCAGAGTAGGACAAGTAACCACAACAAATCCATTTTGTCATGTTAGCATTGTTGTAAGACTGCGAAAAAAGTAAAACAGGCTTAAATTATTATAGGTGACAATATAGCAACACTTCCCTAAGAAAACAAACAAAGTGTACTGAAAGAGTTTACAATCTTCAGTTGGCTTTTTTGAAAGCCATTTGATGTTTTTTAACCTAAAAGATTACTACAACACCACTAAGTGTTAAGAATGTGTCATGTTTCTGCAGTGTTTCATTTGTGAACAGTTCGGAACAATTTAGAACAAATTATTCTTACTTGTAAGTATACAAGAAGAAGCAGACCAAACAAAAGCCTTCCGTTCCTTGAAGGAATGCATTTCGCTCACTGCCTTTAATCTCAAAACTTACACTATTTTATGATGATAAGAAATAAAGTCATAATTGTTTTTGTTAAACCTTGTAATTATTTAGCCCAATCTTGTGAAAAATTCCAAGACTTTACACAAATGACAGCAGATGGTTATTAGGGTCAATAATTCTCATATGGTTGAGAGAAATAAAACAATATAAGCTGCCCTCTTTTGCTTTTTATGTGATTTCAAGTTGCAATGTCTCATTGTCAGGGTAAATGCAATACAAGTTTAGAAGTTTACAGATTTATTACTAAATTCATTACTTAAAAGTAAAAATTAGTTCTTGAAGTTTTAAGAAATCTGTCACAGACGAGCAGCACTGATATCAAAACTATCTTGGCACTGTTCTTGGTAGAAAAACAAATCTTTTCAGTGTGTTAATCAGTTTCTGTCAAGTTTTTGTATAAAAGACAGTTGTGTTTTGATCCTGTTATTCCAACCAAAAGCCTCAACCACTCAAGGGTTCTGGCTGACATGCATGGCTTCACTGAGGAGAGAGATATCCTTAGAGCTCTACCCACCAGTGTCCCATCCATCCACCACTGATTCCTAATCCTGTCTGTAAGCTGTTCACAGTGGGGTGTCCTGACCGCTTATGCCACCCATACTCTTAACCCCTGCCTTGAATTGTACGCTGATTTAGAGCATGAATCATCAGTGTAGGATTATACAGAGTGAGTCATATCAGGCAAGGAATGCCCGTTGCACTTTTCAAAGCATGTGTTGGTGGACATATTTTCCAGTGTTTGCTGTGGTTGAGATAAACTCAAGGGATATGTTACTGTTATGGACAAGAGGTAGAAGAGACATTTTCTTCTGCGTTTGCATACTAAATATCTGCAAATTTCTATAGGGTACAAAGTTCCAAAAACTAGAATCCATTTAGCATTCGGTCTGGGTTTATGGAAGGACAAATGTTTTGCTGGTTTTTGCTGCAGTTAATAGGTGATCTAGATCAGGGCTTCTTAACCTTTTTGACCTCGGGGCCCAATTTATTGAACATAAAGTGACACGAGGCCCAGTCAGACATTACCAATGTATGGATCAGAATGATAATTATTCTAAATCTTGGTTTCATTTTTATTGTATTTCCATCATAACTAAAATATCATAACTAACATAACTAAATTAAATACACTTACAGTTTAAAAGTAAAACTCCTGTCAAA
>NW_013952806.1:285293-287249 GCF_001266775.1 Austrofundulus limnaeus
GGTTTCTAAGGTTCTTCTTCTACATATTAAAAAAGTTGTTAAACATCTGAGTGGTGCACTACTGCTACTAGTGGTGAGAAAGTGTATTGCAACTTATTCAAAATCAATGTGGTCCCACGGCCCTCTGCGACCCAAAGTTAAAAACTGTTGTTCTTTTGAGGCCCTCATGGTGGCGCTCACAGCCCATAGGTTAAGAATCTCTGATCTAGATGACAGAAGAGATGATCAATCACAAGATACAAGCGAGTGTGTCTATGCATATGTGATAGCTTATTGGTTGCAGATGCTGAGATGAAATGTTATAGTTTTTTGCAAATGTTTGTCACGTCACACACCATCACAACAGGTTCAGATAATATTGATTTATTGCTTTAAGCTCCTCTTTCTTAATCTACCCTCCCTTTGATCTGTTTAACTTTGTGTACATAAATGGAAGGTTACTCAGCCATCAAAAACATGAATAAATGCTACTGAACAATAATAGCCTCTGGGATTTTTTGCCCCCGTATTTAAAGTTGTACCATTACCCAGTCTTTTCACATGGAGATATGGTGAAATAATTGAATCAACTCCTGCTGCCAGGTTTGCGCTGCTCACACTGCAGCCCAGACTGAGTGAAAAATAAAGAGGAGAGCCTCTCCCCTCCCCTCCTAAAGCCTCTCATCACATACCGCAGCTCCTCCCTCCACCTTGCTTTTCTCCCGGTCCGTTGCCTTCCTCTGTCTCTTTTCCTCCCAGTCTCCATCCCTCCTTCCACCTCAATATTTTCAGCTAAAGCTGAGAAACAGTGGAGACACCCTCCCTGTGGTTCTACGTGTGAACTGTATGTGTCAGTGTGTGCAAACGTGTGTCTTCGCAGCTGATGGGAAGGACTCGTGAGTGCTCTGGACTGGATATCAGCTCCTCGTCCCTGTGCATACTTGTCATATTTTAACATCCCTCCAACCCCTCAGTGAGAGAATCTTTTCTTCTTCCTCTTGGGGCAGCATCTCAATGGCATCTTCAATCCTTTCCCCTGAATATTGGATTTAATGAGCAGGCACTGTGAATGGAAACAAGCAATTTCTGGATTTGCTTCATTACAACTCTGGTAAGGATGTCTTCTCTTTTTCTCACCTCTGTTTCTCTCTGAATATCTGTCTGTTTCTCTTGCACTGGCAACCTGACTCACTGCTCATAACAAATTGACAGGTGAATACAGTACACACCATCAAATGAAGAAGCAGTCAAATGAAGCAGAGCAGGCTATTTAAAGGAGGACATGAAATGAACCGGGGGAGAAAAGTATACGTGGGCTGGATGGGGAATGTGGGGAACAGTACTGTATGCCGACATCAGCAATGTTGGTCCTGCTGTCAAAGGCTGGGGGAGAAAAATGCTCTACTCGGGGCTTGCTATTGATCTGCAGTTATTTTCAGCTCCAGTCGCAGACAACTTTGCCTGGTCTATCTATCTGTGAGTGTTGTATTCGTTTTGGCCACGTGAATGCTGACATGGTCCTACTTTGTCATAATAAGGCGGTACATTCTGATAGGTGGGTGTGTAAATGAGGTTTGTGTGTGCTTGTCTTTGCTCAAAATTCCCGACTGTATATTTGTGCACCTTATCTGTGTTACAGCAATGTGGGACCTGGGTTTCTTTATTAGGCTCTACACCATATTGACAAAAGTATTTGTCCATTCCTGACCATCAAACCAACCTCAACTGAGTTGGCCCATTTTCTAGCCAAAAGACTTTCTGTTTTTCTTGGAAGTCTTTCCATTTTTGGGGGGTATTTCTATGTGAATTTGCTATTTTCCATTCTGTAGAGCAGAGGTTCCCAAACTTTTTGTCTTCTGACCCACAAAATATTCATGGCAAAAACTTGTGACCCCAAATATTACTGGTCTGAGTACACAAACTCTGTTAATAACCCTAAAAACACAGGCTTTTGACAATCTAAACAGCTTGTACACA
>NW_013952806.1:287530-288969 GCF_001266775.1 Austrofundulus limnaeus
CTACATTTATCCATTTTAAACATACTAACCTCACTCATTTGTAACAATTAAGGCAAAAATGTAATTAATTCAGAAAATCTTTTCAGGACCCCACCTTGAAGTTTTGGGACCCCACTTTGGGTCCCGACTCCAACTTTGGGAAACACTGCTGTAGAGCATTTATGAATTCAGGCAGTGATGTTAGACAAGAAATTCTGACTCCCAGTCACAGTTCTAGTTTATACCAAAGGTGCCCAATGGCATTGAGATTAAGGACATCCACACCTCAAATCATTCCTTTTATATTCCTTACTTTGTTATGCTGAAATAGAAAATGGCCATCCCCAAAGTGTTGCCACAAAGTTGTCCAAAATTCCTTGGTATGCTGAAGCATTGACACTGCCAATCACTGTAGATGAGAACAAACTGTGACTAAAACACTAGCTGTGTTTTCATTGCAAATGTGCGCAAAACTTTGTCGATATTCTGTTAATGTCCAAAAACACAGTTTCGCAACTGCATTGTTTCCTTTAAGTAAGAAATGCTATCAAAGTCACGCGTAAATAGGTTTGTTCTCACGATACGTCATTACAAACATGGCGGCGATGGATGTAAAYACATAGCATGTTGCTACCACGACACTAGCGCTCATCATCAGAGGAGACGTCGGCRTCTTTTATCGAGGCTTTCCAGAGACAAGTCCCTACTTGGGAGTGGCTACGTATGCTGTGTTTTTTTGTGAAATTGTAGTCTGTGAGTTTACTACTTTATTTTACTACTTTGGTGATTTTACTCTACTTCCTGTTATCATCTTCGTCGTCATGTTTTTTCACCAGTAGAAACAGCCGGTTGTTGATCACGTGAATCCTGTGATGAGAAAAAAGTGTTTCCATTGCAGTTTTGCGAAAAACACCAATTTCAATATGGCCGAAAAACCACCTCATCCTAGCGCAAAACCATTTTGTTGAAAATTGTAATTTTTTTCAAAATTGACATGTTTCCATTGAGCAAATTTATTTTCGAAATTCTAATTTGCGCATGTAGGAGTCACCTCGAGTGAAGAAACAAGATTTACTGCCTCGAAGCAGGCCTCGGACAGGCCTGACGAGAGGACAGGAACTCTGTCACAAACTGAACTCTATTTAGGCCATGACAGGTCATTCTAACCGTGGAAGAGAACTCCTCAGTTCTCTTAATCAGATAATGGACAGAACAATCTCTTCAGTTCGTGATTCATGTGTTGTTTAACTAAGAATGTTTATGCATTTGTTAAATCATGATAATGACTGTCACAGGAAAAGTGGAACCACTTCTTTTCTTTTATCGTGCCTTAAAGATTTATAATGGTATTAAAAAATCACAGAGAATCTGTTGGCGGAACCAAAGTTCGTCTGTTTCTTTTACTAAGCTGGACGGCTTTGAGCAACACACTCTTCTTCCTGATTCCAACCTAGGAAGAC
>NW_013952806.1:290419-292368 GCF_001266775.1 Austrofundulus limnaeus
AATTCAAACTCATGCCATCCCCTGGAGAAATGTCCCAGGAACACCAAAATTGGTACGCAGAGGGCTGAGGGGCCCCTGAACGGGACACATGGGTCTGATCCCGTCTAAGAGCCCTAGAAAATTTATCAGCTCCGATTGGTCTGGCATTCGCACTGGGTGGGTTTTCTGACTTGCTGGTTTCGTTTGCGGGCTCCTCGGTTCGTTTCGAGCAAAAGTTTATAGAGACGTCCGATGTGGCCTACGGGTGTGGGAACGCATACCGGTTTGATCCCTTTCAAAGCCCCCATTGGACCCCCCTGTTAGGCCCAGTTAACAATGCAAAACACCCCCCCTTATGTCCCAATTGTACGCTAATTGCCAATGCAAAACAACCCCCAGTGTCCCAATTGTGCCCTAGAGTCAATCCCGGGCCTCCGTCCCATATGTCCGACTTGTACCCTAAAGGCTGGGCCCGTGGGTGGTCTTAGAGTCCCCCCGGTGGATTTTTGATGTATGGCAGTCCCGTGCCCCAATGTCCGGATTGTTCCCCCAGGACACAATGGGGCGCATGGGAAACGTCCCCAGCGAAACACTTGGGGAACAATCCGGACGTCCGGCACGCTAATGAATGGAAAAATCGGGACAATAGGGTACAAGGAACTAGTCTTACTTTCCTCCTTTCCTTGTTCCTAATTTGCCAAAACTTAAGCTAAAAGTGCCAGTAAAATTGTTTGGTTGTTAACATCAGAACTGATGTTTTACTGTTCTATATAAGTAATCTGAGTTGATGTGAACTGAAATTCGGACGTGGGTTTTATCTCTGACGCTTGTTATAGGAATAGCCACAATCAAGTGTAACTTGTGATCTGTTCAGTTTGTGTAAATAAATGATTACATAGTCTTTTATGAATCAACTTGAACTTGTCTGAACGTTCACTTATTGTGTCACTTTTCACTTCGCACAGTCAAGATWTTAACAAGTAATGAGAAATACCTTGGTAAAAGTTTCCTCATAACCTTGTGTATGAGAGATGTGGGAAAAGTTTATTTCACCTTAAGCTCACTCTTACATGCATTCATGGTCAATGGAAATGCAGCTWTTGACAATTAACAATTTAACAACTAACAGGTGTGTCAAATATTTGTGTAATTTTCTTCACTTGCAGTTATTCACAAAGATTTTTTGGGTGCACAAAAGTTCTGCCACATTTCCTGTGATAGTCTTTTGACAACAACTTTTGTAACACAATTCTATATGTTGGTTTGAGGGGGAGAGCAGCACAGTGGCTCAATTGGTAGAACTGTTGCCTCCCAGCAAGAAGGTCTCCAGGCTGAATTCTGGTCGGGAATGCGTGGATTCTCACCGGGTACTCCGGTTTCTTCCCACAGACTGTTAGAATAATTAGTAACTAAATTGTCCCTTGGTGTGAGTGAATGTTTGTTTGTCTCTGTCTCTGTGTGGCCCTGTGGTGGACCTGCAACCTGTCCAGGATGTACCCCACCTCCCACACCATGACCGCTGGATATGGCACCAGTAATCCCTATGAACCTGAAAGGAAGAAGCAGGTTAAGATAATGGATTGCTGGGTTGAGGTGTATTACATTTTTATCTAAATGTTTCTTGGTTGTAAGAAGTGCATATCAATAACACAATGATAAAAAATACTTGGATTATTAACATACATTTGCTGTCAGTTTTATATTGTGTGAGCTACAGCCATTAGCAAAACCGACATAGCTATTTTAGTCTCTTCCACATGCTAGATTGGCTTTTTTTCCTTTTATCTTTTTTGCTGTCTTGTTAGTTTCTGTTCATCTTTCACTCTTGTCTTTATGAGCCCTGCAGGGAGAGAAGGGATTGTTAGAGGAAAGAAATGAGAGATATTGGTATCTAGGAAAGAAGCAAAGTTAAAAGGTTGTTGTTGTTGTGTGTGTGTGTGTGTGTGTGTGTGTGTGTGTGTGTGTGTGTG
>NW_013952806.1:292425-295614 GCF_001266775.1 Austrofundulus limnaeus
CAATGACTGATAGTGGAAGGTAGAGAACAAAGCTAAAATATAGCAACGACAGATTGACAGAGAGAATGGAGAGAGTATGGAGAATGAGAAGCAGAGTGTGTGGCTAATACTGCTCAGAAAGAGCTTTTAGACAGCCAAACCTCTTCTGATGCTCAGGCTTTTGGCAGCAGGTCAGTTTACACAGACACACACACACATCCAGGCACTCTCTAAGGAAAAATGTGCAATAGATTTCTCAGGACCTGCATCTTGCACCTAACTACTGGCTGCATTTCCTGCAAGGGACATCAATATTTATCACATTTTCCATTTCAGAGAAGAAACCACGAAAACACCAAGAGGGGGGGAAAATAATAAAAGATAAATCAAATTACCCTACCATGGGTAGGCCCTCTGCTATCGTTTCATTTATAATTGCTTTCCAGCACTTAGCCAATTTAGGCTGATACTTCTGCATATTAAAATACAGGTGCAACACAGACTCGTGTTTCCTCTGATTGAATTGGAGTTATATTTGCAAAGGAAAAAAACAATCTATATGAAACTTACAAGTAGTGTTTTTTTGTCATAAACTGCCTAGTCCAAATAAATTATGTATCATAGGTAGCTGTGGCTACAATGCAATTTACCATCATCAGCAAATGTGTATATGAATGGGTGAATGACTGTAGCATAAAGGAGTCCTTGGACTTGATAAACTGATATATGTTCAAGCCAGTTTTACCATTATGAGCTATGTAAACAGAGATGCACATAAGGCCTGCATCGCACGGAAAGTAAATCAGGCCAAATTTTGCCCTTCTGACAATCTTAAGGAAGTCCAGATTATCATGATGGATTTAAAGATAATCATACCAGATATTCCCGCCGTGGGTGGTGAGTTAAGAGTGATCTATTCGGCTCGGAAGGACGTCAGGACCGCTCCCACCTCAAATCGGGAATATTCAACATGTTGGATTTTTTTGGCCCGATATCACAGTGTGTGTAGTGTTCACCTGAACTCTCAGCCTGTGAATGAGACGTGTAGCCAATCAGAAAGTTAGGTGACGTAAACACGGAGGGGATTCCAAAATACAGAAGAGAAAAAAACTGTCATGACTCAGCAGAAAGTCTGCTGGATGTTAAAAGTCCTGGAATTGTTTTTCCTCTGGTAAAAATAGTCCACAAACGATCAACATTGGGCCTCATGCAAGAACCGTTGGTACGCACAGATTTGTTCTTAAGTTGTGCGTACGAGTGATTAAGGAGAATTTGTGGCATTCACCAATTGTCTCGTGTTGTAAGATTCTTTTCAGATATGAACAAAATTCAGGAGTGGTCCAGACCTGTCGTATATTTTACCAGCAGTCAGTCTGCTGTTATCCAGACGGGTTTTCTTCACTAATAACTTTATATTTCGTTAGTTTGAAGATATTTTGAGTTGAAAATAAATTTTACTCATGATTATGTTGACAATAGGCTATTCTGCTTGAATTAGAGTTGTAATTTTAAATGTAACAATTTAGACATTGCATTGAATGTGCAGTTACAGAATAGTTAGTTTTTTGTTTTGATTTTGAGGTCTCATGTTCCAGTCTGTGGTTTTAAGAATTTGTCTCACAGCTTCTTTTTTTAACTTTAACTTTTGTAATCAAGTTTATTCAAAACGGCTTCCACAGCTAACCCTATAAACCACAGAAAAAACTGTTTCTTACTGAAATTTACATCAATGTCACTGAGTGTGTTTGTTTAAAATGTTGACTTCAAAAGTGGAACATGATTTGGTTGCCTTGGAAGAGTTCCAAGTTCATTAATTATTTAAATGTTGGGTATTTATGTTACCTAATTTTATGTATTTTATTGTTAAACACTGGTTTTCATCTGTGAAAGCTGCTATGTTAACTTTGCCTACTACTTGCATACTAGTACAACTGCCTCTCTGTTATATCTTAGATAATAATGTGTTGTAATGCACTATATAATTTTATATAATTAAAACTTTTATTTATTTTTTTATTGAGAATCAAAGAACAAGAAAGAAAGAATAGAACCAATTTAGAGCCGATTAGTTGCATTTTGTGCCAGTGTTCTGCCGTATTTGCTAATTTATTAGTTGATTTTTAACTCTACGTCTCCCCTTTTTCCTTGTCACATACACATGCAGCATTTGGCTGAGAGAAGTGCTTGTGTTTGTACTGCTCGGCTGCAGTAAAAGCTTGTCATGCAGTAGATGACTTGCATCCAAGAGTGACTCACGCTGCCCATGAATGCACTTTCCTCCCACAGCAAAGAAGCACTGATACCACCCATCACCAAATGAGAAAATTAACAAGTCATTTTTTTTATCCCCCCCTCAACTTCCAAGGCAGCTATTCTCAGGGCTATTATAGCGAATAATGGTTATTACCGATGTGGTTTCATGATTTACCATGATGCATGAAATGAAGTTGGCAAATTAGTTACAGCAATTGACAGCTAATGGTGTCCATAGTGGTGTGCTGCTGTTGAAAAGAAAAATTCTGGGGGATTTGAGCTTCACATTGAAGCTTACTCTTTGGCTAGACACAATTTGTCACACAAGAATAATGGGAGGAAAAAATCAAACAAACTAGAGTCCTTGTTTTTCGAGGCACAGTCAGCATATTGTTGTAGTCAAACCCCAGTCAACACAGCTACCGGTACTAGCAATTTTACATGTGACAGTGAAATTAAATGTATTTAAACTATTGTTCATGTGCTTGACAAAGGCTAAAACGAAACAATTAGGACTCATTTGGTAAAGATTAAATTAAGAGCCACTATTCGTTTTGAATAAATGGTGTGCTTTTCTTTTCTTCTTGTCCTCTTATTGATTGACGGCTAACTTTGTGATAGTGTACTGCAGGGGTGGGCAATCATGGTCCTGGAGGGCCGCAGTCCTACATGTTTTACATGTTTCCTGCTCCAACACATCTGATTCAGTCACTGAACTTCCTCTTCATGTTCTGCAGTATGGAGGACCGAAACTGACATTATTAGAAATAAAAGCATTAATAGATAAATGAACCTTTAAATAAATAAATACATTTAAAATGCACCAAATAAATTAAAAAGGAGAACTTTACCTCATGTTTTATAATTTAATTGACCTTCATATTTATTTTTACAGCTTAGTTCCAATAAATTAGTCCCTATATTTGAACACATAATTAATTTTTTAATATATATTAA
>NW_013952806.1:296023-297680 GCF_001266775.1 Austrofundulus limnaeus
TTAATATATATTAAAAAATTAATTATGTGTTCAAATATAGGGACTAATTTATTGGAACTAACCTGGAAAATAAATATGAAAGTCAATTAAAATGTAAAACAGGAGATAAAGTTCTCCTTTTTTAATTGAATTGGTGCATTTTAAGTGTATTTATTTAGTGGTTCATATAATTCTGCTTGTATTTCTAATTATGTCAGTGTTGGTCCTCCGTACATCTATTCATTGATGTCAGGTGTGTTGGAAAAGAGAAACAAGTAAAACTTACAGGGCTGCGGACCTCCAGGACCAGGATTGCCGATGCCTGGTGTACTGTGTCAACTGCCAGTGCTAAAAATCATGATTGTTTTTTTTTACATTATGAGCAGTTAATGTTTGGTATAGAAAATATATAAATAGTCTAAATGAAATATAATATTTTTAAGTGGCTTTATTTGCCTCTTTTGTACAAAATGACTTAATAAAATGTATTCATTAATTCATTCACTGATTTAAGAACACATTTAATGAGCATATAATTTGACTTCAATTTTTCATTTAAAATAATGTAAAGATTGTATTTCACAATTATTTAGATGTCAGACATTGAGAAACACAAACATAAAAAGTAAGGGGTAATTCCCACGTAGACAGGTGTGGGCCATGCCAGCTTGACCTGGCATGGCAAAAGTTTTTTCAACCAAATGTGTGCCGAAGTGTCCCAGTTGTGGTTTGGTTTATGTTATGCTGACCTGTGCATTGACCACCTCTGCCTAATCACATCTGGGCCCCCAAAGGACCGGCATTCTTTGTGAAATCTGGGCCAAGTGTTACTGTGTTGTGTGGGCCAGAGCTGGGCCAGTCAGATTTTGCTATGGGGGTTGGCTTTGAGTTGAAATTTCACAATGAACCTAAAACACAATATCACCCTTACAGGTGAACTTAATGTGACATTTTCTAAACCTTTGAATGCCCATGCCTAACTGTTCAATGTTTTAGTACTTTTTGCACAACTTGTTCTTATGGGGTGCCATTTGTAGTTACACAGTCAAAAACCAATGGGCCTCATGCAAGAACCGTTCGTACGAGTGATTTAGGAGAATTTGTGACATTCACCAATGTTTTCGTATTCTGTGATTTTTTTCAGATACGACCAAAATTCAGGAGTGGTCCAGACCTGTCGTATATTTTACGAACAGTCAGTCTTCTGTTATCCAGATGGGTTTTCCTCACTACTAACTTTATATTTCGTTAGTTTGAAGATATTTTGAGTTGAAAATAAACCACACTATATGATTATGTTGACAATAGGCTATTCTGCTTGAATTAGAGTTATAATTTTAAATGTAATAATTTAGACTAACAATATATATTGTCCATCCGTCCGTTTTCTGCTGCTTATCCGGGATCGGGTCGTGGGGGTAGCAGCAGAGACCCAGACATCCCTCTCCCCAGCGAACCCTCCATGTTCCGGGGGACTCCGAGACGTTCCCAGGCCAGAGGGGATACATAATCCCTCCAGTGAGTCCTGGATTTTCTCCAAAGTGCCAGACTTTTTTTTGAAATCATTTTAAAATGCTTATTTCAAACCCGCATCTGAGACCACCTGCGACCGTGCGGCGCGCAGGGGGGTGTACGGTGCGCAGCGCTGCGGCTTCTGAGTAAATGAAAATGATTTAAC
>NW_013952806.1:298517-314191 GCF_001266775.1 Austrofundulus limnaeus
CAAACAGGAAGATAAAAGCAGCAGCTTCTGTTGACTGATGAGTCCAGACAAGCAGCTCTTCCCCGCCGCTCGAGTTTCTGAAAACCACTGACAGGATGCAGTTTGTGTGGACGCTGAATAAAGCCGAGACAGAACTTCCTGTTCCACTGTAATTCGTTTGGTAGTGTTGTCATGTTCTTCTGTCTTCAGGCTGGAGCAGTTAGCAGTCGGCTCTGAGCCTCAGCGTGTAGCCGGGACAGAAACACAGATTGTGTCTTGAATTAAATTGATTTTCTGCAGAGAGAAATCCGTGTTTAAAGGACAGCCGTGTTTGTGTATCGGCTTGGATTGAACAAGCAGAACGTGGTAAATTTTAGACACGACAGGAACAGACTTAAACATTCTACAGAGAAATGTGACATTTCTTCTAGTTTTAGATGTTTTCTGTGATTTTTACACAAGAAAAGTGGAGACTATGTCTGTAAACTACAGAGTCGTGTCGCACAAACACTCGACCATCATGGAGGATTTCAGGCAACGTGTTCAGCAAAAGACTGAGGAAGGAAGTCAGGAGTTTTAAAACTAGTCTTATTTTGTGAATTTATACTTGATGCGTTGACGTTTCTCTGCAGTTTTCTGTCGCATTGTTGACTTTTTTGTTTAGGGTTCATATATGGGGTGCGGTTTGTAAAGTTACACAGTCAAAAATGACCACCAACAATTGTTTTATTTAGCCTTTCATAAGAAAAAACAACAGATTTATTTTTCAAAGTCAGTTTTCACCAAATGATTCATACATTTATAAATGTCAAATTATAAACTAAATATTTAACTTACAAATTAAATACTTAGTTAACAAGCTAAATATTTAACTTGTGAATTAAATATTTAGTTTTGAGCTTAATACACTGCTCAAAAATAAAGGGAACACTACTGCTCAAAAAATAAAGGTAACACTTAACGCACGCTAAGTCCAAGTAAATCAAACTTTTGTGAAACACATTCAACTCTGTACAGAGCAAAGTACTCAATGCGAATATTTCGTTGATTAAGATCGGGAGTTAGTGTGCGTTGTTTAAGTGTTCCCTTTATTTTTTTATTTTTATTAACTTATTGTCTCTAAGGTGACAGTGTCTAAAGTGACATTGTCTAAAGTGACAGCTAATGTGAAGGTCTCTAAAGTGACGATATTTAAAGTGTCGATCTCTAAAGTGACGTTGTCTAAAGTGTCATTGTCTAAAATGACAATGTCTAAAATGACGTTGTCTAAAGTAACATTGTCTAAAGTGACGATCTCTAAAGTGACGGTGTCTAAAGTGACGGTGTCTAAAGTGACGTTGTCTAAAGTGACGTTGTCTAAAGTGATGGTCTCTAAAGTGACTTTGTGTAAAGTGATGGTGTCTAAAGCGATGTTGTCTAAAATGACGGTGTCTAAAATGATGTTGTCTAAAGTGTCGGTCTCTAAAGTGATGGTCTCTAAAGTGACTTTGTGTAAAGTGATGGTGTCTAAAGCGACGTTGTCTAAAATGACGGTGTCTAAAATGATGTTGTCTAAAGTGTCGGTCTCTAAAGTGATGGTCTCTAAAGTGACGTCTAAAGTGACGTTGTCTAAAATGACAGTGTCTAAAATGATAGTCTCTAAAGATACCGTCTCTAAAGTGACAGTTTCTAAAGTGATGTTGTCTAAAGTGACGGTCTCTAAAGTGACGATCTCTAAAGTGATGTCTAAAGTGACGGTCTCTAAAGTGGCGTTGTCTAAAGCGACGGTGTTTAAACTGACGGTGTCTAAAGCTACGGTGTCTAAAATGACGGTGTCTAAAGTGACAGTGACTAAAATGACGTCTAAAGTGATGTTGTCTAAAATGACGGATGTGAAGGTGGGGTGGGGTGTGCGGCTGACCGACCGCACGCTGGGGGTTCCTGGAGTCTAAGGCTGGGCGCTGGGGTGTGTGCCGGCCTGGCCTGGTGACTGCCTGCTGGGGCTCGGGGCCTCTGGACCTGTCAGGCTTTGGCCTGGAGGAGGTGCGCCCTGGGGGCTCGGAACTCTGTGCCCTTTCCTGGATCTGCTCCAGTGTGGCGGGTACTGATGGAGCCCATGAGTTTGTCGCTGCTGGTCCCGGGGGCTGTGCGTGTGGTCGCTGGGGGGGGACTATCCCAGTTCTCCCCTATGGTCTGATCTGGGGGATGGGTGGGCGGATCTTCCCGTGCAGGTGCCCCTTGGGGCTCTGCGCATGGGATCCCTCTCGGGCCCTTGGGCTCTGGTCTTCCCTATGTCTGCCTCATGTCTTGAAGGTTGGGTCTCCGGTCCTCCACAGTCACTATTAAATATTCCATTGGAGAAATCTTGTATATACACACATGTTCACAACTGCTCACAAACAGGTGTTCTGATCCAGGGGGTTCTGACTGGTCACTGAGTGTGTATATATGTCTGTGTGTATATACTGACAATATTTATGAATGTATGTATGTATGTATGTATATCTTTATATATGAATGGGAATGTGTATATAATTATATATACCCCCCATATATTTATCCATTTATTTTTCAGATGAGTGGACAGATGTTGGGTGTGTGGTCCTGTTTTTTCTTGGTCTATATTGAATATATTTATAATCTCTATTTCAATTTTTCTAATTACTTCTCTCTTTGTTTTTCCCTCTTTCTCTATTAAAAAATAAAGAGACTGTGGTGTGTAGAGTTCTGTAAAGAGACTGTGGTGTGTAGAGTTCTGTAAAGAGCCTGGAGTTCTGTAAAGAGCCTGTGGTGTCTAGAGTTCTGTAAACAGTCTGTGGTGTCTAGAGTTCTGTAAACAGACTGTGGTGTCTAGAGTTCTGTAAACAGACTGTGATGTCTAGAGTTCTGTAAAGAGCCTGTGGTGTGTAGAGTTCTGTAAACAGACTGTGCTGTGTATAGTTTTGTAAAAAGACTGTGGTGTCTAGAGCTCTGTAAACAGACTGTGGTGTCTAGAGTTCTGTAAACAAACTGTGGTGTCTAGAGTTCTGTAAAGATACTGTGGTGTGTACATATTTGTAAATAGACTGTGGTGTGTAGAGTTCTGTAAAGAGACTGTGGTGTGACGATGGCGCTTTGTGAAGTTCCGTAAAGGGACAATGGCGATGTGTGAAGTTCCGTAAAGGGAAGACAGCGGTGTGTGTAGGTCAGTAAATGGAAGACGACGGTGTGTTAAGTTACGTTAAGGGACGACGGCGGTGTGTGAAGTTCCGTAAAGGGACGACTGCGGTGTGTGAAGTTCCGTAAAGGGACGACTGCAGTGTGTGAAGTTCCGTAAAGGGACGACGGCGGTGTGTGAAGTTCCGCGAAAGGATGACGGCGGTGTATGAAGTTCCGCAAAGGGACGACCGCGGTGTGTGAAGTTCTGCAAAGGGACAGACGACGGCGGTGTGTGAAGTTACATAAAGGGACGAAGGCGGTGTGTGAAGTTGCGTAAAGGGAAGACGGTGGTGTGTGAAGTTCCGTAAATGGAGGACGGCGGTGCGTGAAGTTCCATAAAGGGACGACGGCGGTGTGTGAAGTTGCGTAAAGGTACGACGGCGGTGTGTAAAGTTGAGTAAAGGGACGAAGGAAGTGTGTGAAGTTGCATAAAGGGACGATGGCGGTGTGTGAAGTTGCGTAAAGGGACAACGGCGGTGTGTGAAGTTGCGCAAAGGGACAACGGCGGTGTGTGAAGTTGCGCAAAGAGAAGATGGCGGTCTGTAAAGTTGTCTAAAGAGACTGCGGTGTGTAAAGTTCTCTAAAGAGATTGTGGTGTGTTAATTTCTCTAAAGAGATTGTGGTGTGTAGAGTTCTCTAAAGAGACGACGGCGGTGTGTGAAGTTGCGTAAAGAGACGATGGCGGTCTGTAAAATTATCTAAAGAGACTGTGGTGTGTAAAATTCTCTAAAGAGACTGTGGTGTGTAAAGTTCTCTAAAGAGACTGTGGTGTGTAAAGTTCTCTAAAGAGACTGTGGTGTGTAAAGTTCTCTAAAGAGACGACGGGGGTGTGTAAAGTTCCGTAAAGAGACGACAGCGGTGTGTAAAAATCTGTAAAGAGACGACGGCGGTGTGTAAAGTTCCGTAAAGAGATGATGGCGGTCTGTAAAGTTCTCTAAAGAGGCTGTGGTGTGTAAAGTTCTCTAAAGAGACTGTGATGTGTAAAGTTCTCTAAAGAGACTGGTGTGTAAAATTCTCTAAAGAGACGGTGGTCTGTAACATTCTCTAAAGAGACTGTGGTGTGTAAAGTTCTCTAAAGAGACAACGGCAGTGTGTGAAGTTGCGTAAAGGGACAACGGCGGTGTGTGAAGTTGTGTAAAGGGACGAAGTCGGCTCTTTGAGATCAGATAGACTCAACCATATGTATTTTTTAAAAACAATGACAGGTTTAATGAGATTTTTTATGTCTGCTTACAACACTTTAAGTGAAATGTTTTGTTTAAATAAACTAAAAAGTTTGTCCTCCTAACAGGTCATCACCCTTATGGAAAATAACAAACTTCATACATGGAAATGAACATGTTTTCACAGGTGCAAACATGTTTTACTTGTGATTTGACATGATGTGATCACACAGACACATGGTTTTCCACATGTGAAAAACATGGCACATCCATGTGGTTTGTCTGTAAGGGATTTTTGTACCTTGTGTTTGATATATTGTGTTAAACAGTTGATTATAAATTAAATATTCTTTTGCAAATGCTATAAATTAATTTTCTTTGTTTGTTTCTATATTTATTTGTTTAATAATTCAAGAACAGCTTTTAGCTTGTGTATTTGGATGCTGTGATGATTCTTATCTGAAGAAAAGATCCACCTCTCTATGACCCTTTGTTGTTCTCCAAAGTCATCTAAATATGCTTTCCCAGTTTCCATTTGGGACACACTGCCTTCCTGAAAATTTCAAATCAAACGTCACAGGCATTTTTTCTTCTTGCTCTTGATAACCCAAGAAAAAAGGCAAATTTACATTAATTAGTTCATCTATTCTAACACCATGAATAAAGGATCAGTTAGACCATTCTGTTGTTGTTTGATCCATCATGCAGCATGTGGAACATGGACGGATGTATTAAACTGCAAATTCCTTGTGTGTGTAAACATACTTGGCCAGTAAACCTGATTCTGATTCTGATGTTACATGCCACACCATACCATGTGGTCACATGACATCATCAAAGCCCCGCCCGCTGACAACAGAAAATGAACTTTTTTGGCTCCATCTCTAACCCTCTTGACCTAATCAACAACAAATTGTGTCAGAACACAGATAATGAGTTGAGCTCACTTGCTTTCAAGAACAAAGACTTTTTGGTGAAAGGTGTGGTCATAGCTTTGACATACATTTGACTCTAAAATCCACATTTATCAGCCAATCTACACCCAATTCACTATAGCCCATCCTAATCCACCCCACTACAGGAATGCAGTAAAAGTCACCCCTTACAATTATTTTAAAAATTAACCCCAAACCATGCTTGGACTAGCCTTGTTCAAAACTCCTCCTTCTGTTCTCTGATTGGTCCAGGTAAAATAAACTATAAGCAGACACTGCGCAGAAAATCGATGTTCTGTTCTCTGATTGGCCCGGCTAAAAATCTGCCAGTGAAATCCATCTCAACGGGAGAAGTCCCAGACGGAGCAGAAAAGGGAAACTAGAATTGAGCGGAGCTGCGTAGGAAGGCAGGGCCCAGGCTAAGCTTGGACCTGAACTCATGACATTTGGTAGACGTGTAACATCTCAGGACCTACAGAAAACGTCTCTTGGAGTCATGGTCCAATCCCCACAGGAAGTCGGCCATTTTAGATCAAAGCTGCCAATTTGTGTCTTTTCTGTATCTGAGCTAACTCCCCCTACAGCTTTGAACATGTGGACTTCACATGCTGCATGCTTGTCTCAACACTGACTAGTGGAGGGATGGTGTGGGTGTGGCAGAGTGGTGAATGCTGATGTCTCACCCTTTGCACACAGTTAGCTCTACATCACACATACATGATCCAATCTGAACCAAATTTTGTGTCTATCATAATGAAGACCTGCTCAACATGTTTATAGTAGTTTAACAAGATCACTTTAGCCCCCTGTCCATCTGTCCATTCAGTTTATGAGATGACTTAAAGGGGTAATATGTAAAATCATCTTTTTTGAGTTTTATATCATGTTATAATGTTCTCCTCTCATCAAAAACATGTCCAGAGTTTTACTTTGACTCATTCCTGCATGTTTGAGAAATCCTGTAGTGTCCTGAAGCAGCAGGCTGGGGAGCAAAACAACAGGTTGGGTCTAGAACTGCCTTTAGGGATCAGCTCCTCCTCTGGGCTGTGTCTCCGAACTGAGCTTTCTCATCATAGAACACACACCCACCCTGTGCTGAAATGGGTGGAACAGAAGTGGAAGGAGGTTCTTAAAGAGACAGAGGCCAATTTCAAGGTGTTTAGAAACAGATATGATGAGAAGTCAAGTCTATTTTCTATTTAAACGTTTAAACAACATTTTAAAAACAACTGAGAGAGACCTTTATTGTCATCGTACAGAGCACAATGAAATTACAGTTCAGAACAGCCATTCGGAAGAAGACAGAACATAACAAACATGGGAGAACAGGTGCTCTGGGTCCTGCAGCCACTGACCCTGCACAGAGCAAGGATCATCTTCATGAAGACATCATGAGGAGGTGCAACCCTTAACAGAAAAACTAAAAACCACACAAGGGAAGATGAGGAAAATAATAAACATCATATTATATCAACAATGTGACACACTATGGCAGAGGTGCCCAACTTCTTTTGAACCAAGAGCTACTTTTGAAGTCGGCAGTTTGCCGAGATCTACTCGTCCAGTCTCAGTATCAAAAAACATAATTTTTCGTCTCCCTACTCCTCACTTCTTTAAAGTAAATAAAACAGAAAGTAATGTGTTGCTAGTTTTATTTAATTTAAAGTATTGTCAAACAAAACTATCTACTTAACCATGTATTTACCTACAAAAAAAGAAAAGATAAAATCCTTACTTAACTCCTGACAGAGAAACAGAAAAGTGATGCTCGAACAAAAAGGATAATTTTTTTTACCTCCTTCAGTTAGTACTCACTGTAACGTGTGAGCTATGAGGGCTGGAAACCTGCACACTGAGAACCACAGAGTCAAATAACTTTGGAGCAGGGGAACTCATCTCCATTTATTCAAAGAACTCTCCTCTCTTCTCTCCATACAGGGGAGGAAAAACAAAACATAAAACTAAAGTCACAGCACACAATATAAAACTCTCTCATTTATACTATTACAAAAAGTGACTTAAGATGGTGCAGATTCACCGATCTCCAACAACTATTTCAAACCTCAATCTGCAGCAGGCTGGTGTCATCTGTAGGTGCTGGCCCTCACTGGTCCAGACTGCTGGCTCCAGACCAAAGAGTTCCACCTGTTCACCACCTATAAACAAACAGGTAGAGGTCTGTCAGGTGAGCAGTGAAGGTGCTGGGCAGGTGTGAATGAAATATAAAATGTTTACTCAAATTAATATTTATAATGAGTACATTCTGGTCAGCTGTGTGAACTTAATGAAAGAAATTATGGATCTAAAGCACAATCTACAGCATGTTTAACAACTTTAAGTTTTATTTCTAGAAAGTGGTAGAAAATGTTTTTCAAAATTAGGATTTTCCTGGTTAAATAAAGGTCAATAAATAAATCTGTGAATTCATCCATCATTAGATTTCTGATCAGTTCCAAACATCCATGTATCAGTTTTTCTTAATGTTTACAGGATGATAAAACTGATGAAAGTTATATTTTATATGACCACTGTTTGACACAAAGGCTGCATGATGTCATGTCAGTTTGTTAGGAGTAGACCTGTCATTTAATCAGAAAAATAAATGATCTGTTCATTGTGTAGTTAATATTTTAAACATGCAGTTTCTTGGCACAATGACATGTTACAAATACAACTAAATGAAGAACAAACAATATAAAGTAAAATTCTCCTCTAAAGTCATTGTTTGTGATAAATTATCACCTTAGTTTAACTATCTGAGCCACAGCAGTGAGTTTAAAAACAGGATGATTCAACTAGAATCTGTCTCGAATTTACTTATTTAATCAAGTGTTTTATGTAGGTGAAAGTATTGTTTTATGTAGGTGAAAGTATGTTTAGGAACCTGTAAAATACACCAGAAAGCAGGAAACTGCATCTACTACAGTAGTTTCAAAATTTTCTGGTGGAGGACCCCCAGACCCCCCTACTAATGCCCCCCTCACACACATTACAATGCTTCTGATGCACATTGCTTAACCTTAGAGAGAATAAACCAACACACCTGTAGTGCACCACCTGTGTACGACAGCTACGATTTGGGCACACCCCTACATTTTATGCTACTTATGGTTCGTGATTGATCTGATTTTTTTAAGTGGCTCCTTATGACAAACAATAGGAACTGCTCACTTTCCATATCTGTTGAAGACCTCAACCCTCCAGCCAGTATTTCAACTGAATTTTTCTGATTTCTTTAGTTGGATGTGTCAAAATGTGCTCTAAAAATGTATTTCTGTTACCATACAGTAATTATCATAAGGAGTATTTAAAAATAAAATGTAATCAGGCAGTCAAATATTCACATATATCTAAATTTATTAGTATAAATGAAGGTAAATTATGTAATGTTACCTTTGTATTAAACAAGTAGCTCTTCGTGTTACTATGCACACCTGAAGTAGTTCTCAGTCTTAAAAAGAATGGTGACTCCTGTCCTACAATTCCCACAGTTCAGGCTTTTGGTTTTAGAGATTGGAACAGAAATTTTATGCTGGTGCTACAAGTTTTTGTTCTGTGCTACAAAACCAGTAACTCTGCAGCACCGGTGCTACAGTATGAGCTACAAAAGTTAGCGTACAGCTCTGTCTATGTTTTCAGCATAAAGGATATAATTCTGGAATACATATATTTTCATATTATTCTGTTTTTGCACCAATATTTCCCATCTGACAGCTTAAAGGGTTGTTTAGAGTGAACAATTAAGAAAACGTACCTAACAATGCACATAGCAATCTGATTCCACAGTGATGCAAGGCCTAATCCACATTTTATCACTGGCTCACTGTCTCTGTGAATGTTTCACATTTGACTTATTTCTGAAAGTTAAACATTCCTTTTTCTCACGCTCTGTTCTGAGTAGCTTATAGCTTGGCTCGTCTGTCAAAAAAACTACTTTCTTCTCTGAATCGAGAGCAGTACACAGGTACTTCACAAAATCCCCACTTCAAAGATACTAAATATTCCTTTAAACCTAAATCTTGGTGCACATGAACAACGAAAAGCTCGTCACAGTTTAGAATCTTAGGCATCAAGCTGAACAACATGGACAAATATGTTTGGAAATAAGACAGGATGACCAGGTTTAATGATATGAATAATCCAATTTGTTCTTCCTAATTAAGCCTGGCCTCCATTAAAAAATGTCCTGTACAAAATAATTACTAGAATGCAGCACATTGCTCTTTTTGTTGTTCAGAATGTTGGAACTGTTTCTTGAAAAAGTACTCTGATGCACTTGGATAATGTGTGTTTGTGTTTTAATGTGCTCGACACACACCTTGGAAAATGGAGGCAAAAAAGTCAACACTGCTTGTGTTCATTAGAACCACACAGAGAGAAGTGCATGCAGCTCTCTTGCTTTTATGTCACAGTTTTTGATGCTGAATGAATGAATGAATGAATGAATGAATGAATGAATGAATGAATGAATGAATGAATGATACTTTATTGATCTCATGAAGGGAAAAGACAACAGCTGAGTTAGGCTGTAGTGTTGTGTTGTTCATAAGTGTTTTTCTTTTTTCAAATGAGTCTTTTGAGTGAATGAAAGGAGTCAAAACATTTCATTAACTGATTACCGTATTTTTTGGACTATAAGCCGCGACTTTTTTCCTGAACTTTGAACCATGCGGCTTATAGTCCGGTGCGGCTTATACTTGGATTTTTTTCTTCAGCCACCAGGGGGCTCTTATGCTCCATTTGCTTCAACCACTCGCTTCAAAAAAAGAAAGGGAACAAAAAGAAGAAAAAAGCGATCGCTTCCAGAGCCGACTGTTGTACCAGGAAGCAGCGATTTAAAGATAGTCARTGGCCAAAAACTCATAAAAGGGGATAAAACAGACATTTTTCACGGTGGAATCTGACTGATAAAAACTTTGGAGCTTAATCCAGGACCAGTTTGTGGATAAACGTCGAGTGAAGAGCTGCTGACTTTTTTTCCCTCATTGCACTCCCCGGGGAAGGAATCCCATGCAGTGACGTATGCTGGAGCAGGAGGGCTTTCCCAGCAGCTCGGCTCGGGGTTTCTCAGGGAACTATGAAAGGTCAGTGCGAAAATGAACACCGAACAACCACGTGACATCGCGTCGACCGGTCGACAGCCAAGCGACCATACTGTAGCCGGAGGTGTAGCGCCATTTTGTTTTAGCTAGTAGTAGACACGACACGACGGATCTTGGACAGACACGATATTGGACAGTATGTGGGCCCACATCATGGATTCGGTGAAAGCAGCCATCAAGAAAACAAACTAAATTCCTGCTGTTATTCCCGGAGGTACAACAAAGTTTTTACAACCCCTGGACATCAGTGTGAAACGTGCATTTAAAGCAGCACTCAGGGCTGAATGGGAGGCTTGGATGACTGACGGGGATAAATCATTCACAAAAACTGGCCGAATGTGAAGAGCGTCATTTCCTGATGTCTGCCATTGGATCCTAACAGAGTGGAGCAGAGTGAATGAGTCCACCATCACCAATGGGTTCTGAAAGGCTGGACTGCTACATGAAGAGGACACCACAGCTTCAGAGCCAGCATTACCCCGGAAGGACAACAGATACCGCTGTGTGACGCAGCTTTTCTCAGCTTGTTTAACTCCGACACTGAAGAGGAGGACTTCGATGGTTTCAGTGCACCGGAGGACGATGAATGAGACGTTTTGTTGGACCAGAAACTGTTAAAGAAAACTACCAAAATAAGGTCAGTTAAATGAACCGTATTCCTCTGAACTTTAATCCCTAAAGGTTTGCTTTTTATTTTTTGATGTTGAATTCACTTTTTTGACGACAATTTTGGGTGTACTGTTTTTTTTTTAATGGCGGGTGCGGCTTACAGTCCGAAAAATACAGTAATTCAGTTTTCAGAACAGTTGAGCTTACCAGCACTGATGCCCCTCAGGGTTGAGGAACTTATTTTCCATGGACTAGTGTCGGAACGGTCGGTGTAGGTACGGGTCGGATCGGTTGGTTTTCCACTGATGTTCCAGTCTGGTTCCAATGGGTGTGTTTTGGGCGGTTGGTGGAGGTGGTTTTTAGGTTTTTTGAAAAAAAAAAAGTTATTGGGAAAAATGAGAGATGGAAACACATTTGATGAATAACTTTTGAAATTGTAAAAAATTGCAAAGATTTAGCCAATCAGTGACGAACAGTGTTCTGACGTCGCATTTTGGTGTCAGCTGGGGCCGCTTGGCACCACAATGAAGTAGGTCCTGTCGGTTTCATGAATCTGGCCAAATGGAACCGTGTCGATACTACACTAAATGGCACTAGTGGACAAGTGTGTGCAGTAGGTTTTCAAATCTTGAGTCAGTGAGTATGTGACTGTTATGTCTGCTTTTTCAATATTTAATTTTACTGAAATGAAAAATAGAAAAAAAAAATATAAGGGGTAAATAGAAAACACCAGTGTGGAGACCTGCAGATCTTTAGTTGGTTTCTGGGGTGATCATGCATAATATTTTAAATCTACTTACTACAATCAGATTTTTTTATTGGATGTTTAGTGATACTTTTAAATTATGTTTGGAGAGTGGGGTGGGGTGTTTATGTGTTTTTATCATTAATTGTAAAATGTTTTATTTGATATTATTTTTAATTTTATGTTTTTTTTTCTCCCATTTCATTTTTATCATTGTTGGATGTTGTTTTGTTTTTACTGTCAAGGACTACATATGCAATTTAGCCTTAGGCTAAATCTGGTGCAATGCATCAAATGTTTTAATGTTTAGGTTTTAATTGCACATTGTCCTGATCAAATAAATTCATTCAAAAATAAAATTAAAAAGTACAGTAGGTTGCCGGTTCGATCCCCCATTCCAGCTATCTCAGTTGTTGTGTTCTTGGGCAAAACATTTCACCCCCCAATGCCTCTGATGTGTCCCATCAGTGTATGAATGTGACTGCAAGGATTAATAATTCAACTTCAAATACCATTGCAACTTGAACAGACCTGACAAATAAACTTCTGAAATGACTCTCAGAGCAGGACTGCAGGGTTCTTAGGATGGTGGGAAGGGGATGTGTTCTGGGGTTGGTGTTGTTAAAAAAGAACCTTCATACTAAGCTACAATCATGAAAAAATTAGGACACCACATTAAATAGGAAGTTCTTTATTAAGAAATGTTCACATGTCAATGTCAAATCTTGTTTTTGTTTATTTATGGAAAAGAAAGTGATTTAGTGGCAATTAAACAACAAAAATTAGCATTGTTTTATTCACGAAAAAAAGATTAACAAAATCACATTTTTAGATTGGAGGAAAAAGTTAGGACACCCTACCCTCTAATTACTACTGTTGCCCTCTTTGGCTGAAATAACTTCAGTGAGACACTGTAGCCATCTACCAATCTCTGATCTGAACAAAGTTTGTCCCACTCATCGATGCAGAACTCTTTCAGCTGTGAGATGTTAGAGGGTTTTCTACAGCATCTCAGTAAAATAAATACAGTATACACTCTACAGCACCTAAATAAGATCTGAACTTTGATGGCCATTCCAGGCCTCTCCACTTCTAAGTGGGAGTAAACTTGCCAGACTCGGGCATGGTCGCAGCTGTTTTGAATGTCTTCTACTTGTAAATAGTTTTACAGATAGTGGAACGGCAGATGTCAAAGTCTTTTGAGATCTTTTTAAATTCCTTACTAGACTGATAAGCAGTCACACTCGTCTTCTTTGGATTTTACCATGGTGCTCACTCTCACTGCAACAGTCAGGAACACAAACTCATTTTCTGTTTAAATAGGGCAAACCTCATTCGGAAAGATATACTGTATACAGCGGGTAAAATAAGGATTGAACACGTCACCATTTTTCTCAGTAAATATATTACTAGAGGTGCTAATGACATGAAATTTTCACCAGATGTCTGTAACAACGCAAGTGATCCATACATACAAAGAAATCAAACCATAAATGTCCAGAAATGAAGTTATGTGTAATAATGTGGAATGGCACAGGGAAAAAGTATTGAACACATGAAGAAAGGGAGGTGTAAAAAGGCATGGAAAGCCAAGACACCAGCTGAACTCCCTCAGTAATTAGAAAGCAAGAATATCATTTCAACATAAACTGACCACAACCAGGTGCTCCTCACAAGATTTCTGACAGAGGAGTGAAAAGAATTATCAGAAGAGTTGTCCAAGAGCCAAGGACCACTTGTGGAGAGCTTCAGAAAGACCTGGAATTAGCAGGTACGATTGTTTCAAAGAAAACAATAAGTAATGCACTGAACCACCATGGCCTGTATGCACGCTCACCACGCAAGACTCCACTGCTGAAGAAACAGCATGTTGAAGCTCCTTTAAAGTTTGCTGCACAACATTTAAACAAGCCTGTGTAATACTGGGAGAATATAGTCTGGTCAGATGAGACCAACATTGAACTGTTTGGATGCCAGAATACACATCATGTTTGGAGGTCAAATGGCACTGCACATCAGCCCAAAAACACCATACCAACAGTGAAGTTTGGAGGTGGGAACATCATGGTGTGGGGCTGTTTTTCAGCATATGGTACTGGCAAACTTCAAATAATTGAAGGAAGGATGAGTGGAAAAATGTACAGAGACATTCTTGATAAAAATCTGCTTCCATCTACCAGGATGATGAAGATGAAACGTGGCTGGACATTTCAGCAAGACAATGAGCCCAAACACAAAGCCAAGGAAACTCTCAGTTGGTTTCAGAGAAAGAAACTAAAGCTGCTGGAATGGCCCAGCCAATCACCTGACCTGAATCCAACAGAAAATCTATGGAAAGAACTAAAGATCAGAGTTCATAGAAGAGGTCCACGAAACCTTCAAGATTTGAAGACTGTTTGTGTGGAAGAATGGGCCAAAATCACACCTGAGCAATGCATGCCACTAGTTTCTCCATACAGGAGGCGTCTTGAAGCTGTCATTGACAACAAAGGCTTTTGTACAAAGTATTAGATAAATTTCAATAAGTGTGTTCAATACTTTTTCTCTGTGCCATTCCACATTATTACAAATAACGTTATTTCTGGACATTTATGGTTTGATTTCTTTGTATGTATGGATCACTTGGGTTGTTACCAACATCTGGTGAAAATTTCATGTCATTAGCACCTCTAGTAATATATTTACTGAGAAAAATGGTGACGTGTTCAATACTTATTTTACCCGCTGTATTTATACTTCTCATGCAAACACAATTTAATTCATTCTATACGGGAAGCGTGATGTATTTGGATTTTTTTTTCTTTTTTTAAATAAATTGAAGTGAAATAGAAAACATACTGCAGCACGATGGCTCAGTGGTTAGCACTGATGCCTCACTGCAAGAAATTCCTGGGTTCGATCCCCGGTTCAGACCTGAGGTCTTTTTGTGCGGAGTTTGAATGTGTCAGGATGCGGTGCAGGGATGAACCCAGATCCAGACAGAGGAGAGGAGTTATAATAAAATGATTTATTAAATAAACAAAAAGCTGATGTGGCAACAAAATTAACAAAAAACACAGAAGAAATGGGAAAACAACAAGAAACATCCAACAGAAGGTAAAAGCAAACAACGAACCAGCGAGGGTGTGGAGAACTGAGCCAGAATAAATACAGAGGGAATGAAGAGATGAACAACAGCTGAGAAGATATTAATTATAAACTACAGACAGGTGCGTGTGACAGAGAAGGAAATGACAAACAGTTGAGGAGATGAAGGTGTTATGACAATGAGGGAACACAGAGAGAGGTAGAACACAGGACAACAGAACATACATCCTCACAGCATGATCTTTTTGTGCTTGCCTGAATTTTCTCCGGGTTTCCCCCACCCACAAAAACATGTGCAATAGGCTGCCTTCAGGCCTCCCGTGAAAAAGAGATCTGCAATCTCAACGGGACTTGCCTGGTTAAAGAACATTAAATAAAAATAATAATAATAATAAATAATACAGTTAGTTGCGTAAAAATTTAAGGAGTAAAAGTAAAATGTCAGCTCAAAAATAATTACTCCTATAAAGTATAGATAATCAAAATTTCTACTTAAGTAAGGTAGCAAAGTATTTGTACTTTGTTAATTGACACTTCTTTCAAAAAGTTTTTTCAGCAGCTATATACTTTGCTTGCCTTTAATCTACAAGAAAACCAATACCATCTCCTGGCAGCATTTCTGTGACTCTCTTCATCTTAAATGTCAATGAATCAGCATGTTGATGACTTGCATAGAGCCAGAATTAAAATACTGACTTCTTGGATCACTTTTCAAATGTTAAAATTAATCCTGCCACATCCACATGCACTCACAGTTGGAGGTAAGCAAAACTAAAAAAATAAAATGAAATAACATGTATTTAAAACTCTCCATTCCTCTAGTATGGTGTGTGTGTGTGTGTGTGTGTGTGTGTGTGTGTGTGTGTGTGTGTGTGTG
>NW_013952806.1:314481-318634 GCF_001266775.1 Austrofundulus limnaeus
GAGAGAGAGAGAGAGAGAGAGAGAGAGAGAGAGAGAGAGAGAGAGTTATCCTCCATAACTAATATTTCAAAAACTGTAACACTCACAGCTTGCTTGGAAACATTTCAAGAACAGATTTGATTAAACCATTGAAACTGTATTTAGCTCTGTTGAGTCTGAATTTTATCTAAAAACAAATAAACTGTTGCATAAGCACAGCTGGGTGAGAGGTGTCTGTTCCAAGAGCTTCCTTTCTGGACCATTTCCCAGTCCTGACTTTACTGAAGTCTCCACTATGATCAGCATCAAAGAGAGAGAAAACAGGGTAAACCAAGCTGCCAATACCTCAAATTATTACGGATGATGCACATAGAAGTCTGTTTTTGGATCAGCACATCAAAAGTGCTCCACCTGAAAATAGTTAAAGGGTTCATGTAAAATGGGGGATTCATGCTTTTTCTTTAAACGTGATATTTAAAAGAAAATCAAGACTTGAACTTTTAAGGCTGGTCAGTCTGGAGGGAAAAAAGAAAAGCAGTATCACATCATGTTTTCATTGCATTAGAATGAGCCTTTTGTATGAACATATGATATGGGTCCCATTTGTCACAAACTGTACTCTCATTTATTCAACATCATAGAACTGTTTGTGAATCTTTCCAGATTTTGAAAAGACTTAGATTACACACTTACAGGCTGGTTTCAGTGGAGTTTTATATGACAAATGAAATACTAGAGATCACACATTTAACTGCATCCGCTGAAGGATCACTGACTACACTATTTGTCAAACCAACTAAAGTCAAATGAACTCAATAAACTTGTGCAAACTTCATGAAGGTGTTAGTTTAAAAGGTAGACAAACATGGACGACTCTGCTGCTGTGGTCTGCTCGACTATCTACTCTTCTATTGGCTGTTGGCAGCAAGTGTTTGCAGTTGGTTCAGTACACACTATCCAACTATGCCCAGATTTTACTCCAGAAATTCAAACCTGACTCCATCTGTGATAAAGTTGGGTCTGTTCGAGGTCTTTACCCCTCCCAAACTAAGACGTTTGTACCAAATAACATGCTGACTGCCACAAACTAGGGAAGACTGGTTCAGGCTTTTCCAAACTGGGAACTGTAGGTAAAATCTCAATGAATCATGTGATGTGTCCTCAGATTTACATGACTAGAGAAACAAGAAATAAAAACTCCTGATGTTTTTTCCTTAAAATATGTATTCAAATATAGTTATGATTGTTGTTCTCATATAAATATAATGTAGAATGAAACTTGAGGAAGGACTGTTCAGCTGTCAAGCACCCAGTATTTATCAAGCATGACCTACTATAGGGACAGTGGCAGGTGGGACGTTAGGGGCAGTGGGCCTGTCACACTAATGCAGATGTCCTGAAGCGATTTCAGGGAGGACCGGATCTCACTGGTAAACACTACCTTGATCGTGATTATTACTGTGAAAAGAGGCTGTGACATGAGATAGAACAGACATAAATGCATGTGAGAAGAAACCAGGTTCAGGATTAAAGTGGAATGTGATAAAGTACTAAAGTGTGAACAGCATAGAAGCATCATGCTCAAAAAGATGATCTGGGAGGATGAGACCATCACCACAAAATTGAAGGTGGACCTCTCGTGACTGCCTCCCTGCAGGGAGAACCTGGTTCCACATGTTAAACAAGTCAACCCCCATCTGACCATATACAAAAGAGCTACCATACAACGATCATGTCCAGGGCTGAGTGAAGATTGTACCCTGGAACCAGTGTGGTCATATGGCCCAATCTGCCCTACTACACTGATTGACTTGCTGGAGGAAATAGTAGAGGACATACTGTAGATGAGGAAGACATTGGAGAACAAGATATCGATTATGAAGACCTAATTGATGAATAAATAATTTTGGGTGGTTTTCTTTTCTCCAAGGCCCAATTCCACCTATTTTTTCCTACATTTTTCCAATTATTTGGGTGACAGAGCTTCATAAACCCTCCAGTCATGTCGCTACCCATCTCCATTAATTCCTCATGCCAAAATGGAACCAAACTGGGGTCATTTGCCTCTGCACAATGTCTATTTAAGTCAACATGTTGATTTTACATTCACTTCTTTTGCATTTGTGGAAATCCAGGATGGCAAGCAAAATGGCACAATAAATATAAATGTGACAAAATTTCAAGTGGATATCATCAACTTATGTTTACTATGCATGTTGAAGGTTACAAATATACAAAGCTTTGAAAAAATATCAATAGGGTGTACAGGGGGGTAGTTCCTGCGATTCAGTTTAGGCAAATTTTAACATTTTTTGTGTTTACTCCAGTTATTATGCATCAAACATGATATAATCATATGAATCTTTTTTTAACAAATTACCCATGAAAAGACAAAAATAAAATGGGGTGAATGGTGTCTGTCGAATGTATAGTTTAGGAGCTATGTTGATTTAAAGTTTTCATTATTCACAATGGAAAACCCAGGTTGGCCATTAAAGATGGTCAATAAAAACATATATGGGACAATAATTTGCTCTGGGGCCTACACAATCCATTTACTAGACACCTTAAGGAGTACAAAAAGTTAGGTTAAAAAATATATATCTTTAGGGTGCTCCCCCCTTCCTACTAGACTAAAGCAGGTAGGAAAAAAAACTTGAGTAACGGAGATAATTGGAGGTTCTGATGAAGGGGTTAGCGGGACAGGAGTTAGGGTGGTAAACCATGGGTTAAATGAAGTGTGAGGGATGATAATTAAAAACATGGGGCTTGATTAGAGATACAGAGTAGGTGGCAAAATGAGGAGCCAAAACAAAAATGACAACTCATTGGCGGGCCAGACAGAAATCACCTTTGGGCCAAATGTTCTCCTGTGACTGGTCTCCATAAAAGGTTTTGGAAAACTGTACATTTGGTTTAAACAGGCTGTGTTAGAGTTTGTGTTTACTCAATTGTTTTGCCACACTCTTAGTGTGGTTGAGATTATTGAAGGCAGGTTTGAAACAGTCTAAACTTTAAAGGAGCATTATTTATCCTTCATCTTCTCCAGATATTTGATCACCATATTTATGATTCGATAACATCAGCAGTAAATAGATCTACCTCTTTGTTCAATGGTTTTTATTATATCATATATCTCAACAAAACACAGCAAAAGACTCAAAAGACAAAAAGTTTTTGAACAGTCTAGACAAGACTGTCATTTCCACTTTAGCAGCTATTTCCCAACAGAGTTTCTTTCTTTTAGAGGAGACTCTTGAGAGCTGCTTAATAGTTTATGCAGTTTGTAGCTGTTGAGTTAAAATAAAAGTAGGTTATTTCACACACTGTAGTGTTTAAATTCTTGACATGTACCGTATGTGTGAAGTACATTCTTATTAATTTACACACTGCTTTGTGATGTGCAGAATGCTGCATATTTGTCTGCCTCTGCCAATCCTAAAACCGTGTGGCTGTGCGTCACTGCACATGGTGGGAACACGTGTTAGTAAATGAGTGTCATCACCACCTGGGACAAGTGAACGACATCAGTGCTGCACTCTTCACCTGCTTCAGCTGGGAGGAAAGGTTGTCAGGAGGAACAGAAAGGGGATTTAGATGAAGCGGAAGGCTCTGTGCTCAAGTCGTCAGTTTTAATGACCTCTGTTGGGCCAGGCTCTGGTGAGCTTTCTACACTTAAGCCAAACTGGGAAAAAAAGACCCTCAGAGCCGCAGTCCAAGTGTTGAACTAGCAATGACTGAAATAAAATGAAATGTAAAAAAACAATCATATAAGGCAAGTCATACTCAAGAATTTTTTTGTCTCAATGCCAAAAATACCGTATTTATTCAAGTATAACAAGTAAAATTTAATGCATAAAATCATCCATAAAGTTGGGGGGTAGTATTATACATGGATAAATATTTGTACTTATATATTTTAACTGAAATATCGGCTTCATTCACAAAATTATTGAGTCCGGAAATGAGACCACGTCGTAAAAAGCAGTTGAAACGAGCTCATCTCTGACACTCTGTGCTTCAGAGTGAGAAAATAACAGATCCAGGCAGGAGACATGATGTGAAAAAGTCAGGGGGGGGGGGTATTCCTGTAGCATAGTAATGATAACAAACTAATGACATTAGCGTGTGACCGAGCCACTGCTGAAACAACAAACATGTTCGTCTGTAATGG
>NW_013952806.1:319097-321558 GCF_001266775.1 Austrofundulus limnaeus
ATATTATACATGAGGTCGTATTATACATGAGATCATATTATACATGAGATCATATTATACATGAGATCATATTATACATGAGATCATATTATACACGAATAAATACAGCAAATAGTTTATACAAATCTTCCTCTGATGCATTTGTTGTATTTTTTTACAGCAGAGCCTTACAGATAACACACCATATGTATATTAAGTTAATAAAATAATGCCTTACACTGCAGTAAAGAAAACTTGTTCATATTGTTCCTCACATGATCGTTTGTTCATCACCAAGGAAAACAAAACACTAGATGCTGGTGTACTTTTTATTATGCATCCAGGTGTGCTGTGTTGTTTACGAAGTGTTGAGAAGAAGGAGCCATGGCTTAAACTTATCCAAAAGACAACATAAAACTGTTTTCTCAGCCACAGCATTGCAGTGGTCAGTGGTAAATCCAGTCACCCTTTACACATTAACGTTTTCCTCATCACTCTCCAGTGGAACCAAACTCTACTAACAGAACTCATGGGGATTGGACATGAGCAAAGAACCAAAACAAACACACAGGGTACAATGCTGAACCAAAGAACAGACCAACTAACTGGGAATATAAAGACAACCTCATGAACTCAAAAACCCAATACTAGTGCAGAGAAAATCCCCATCAGGTGGGTGTGGCAGCAGCATAAACAGGCAGAATCAAAGTAATGACACTTCTGAAAAGTGGAAATAATATGGAAAGAAACTTGTGCCAACAGAAACTAAATTTGAATTGCTCACAATTAATCTATATTTGCATAATGTGAAATCAAATGTATTTGTTAGAAAAGGAATTTCACTTAATTGAATCTGAATTTAATGGTTTTGATCTGAATTAATTTGCTTTGAAACTGTATTGTTATGTAAGAAAATATCAGTGTTCATTAGCTGAAGTCAAGATGCAACCACATAAATGTTATATAAATTGAAGTGTGAAGAGGATTAGGCCATACAACCCCAGATCTGGTTATGAGCGAAGCTTTATTGCTCACAGCTGGAGAGCCAAAGCAGCGCCAACTGAAACCCGAACTTCTGGTCCTTCAATACCGAGTCTTCAGTGCCTGGTGCGCCCCCTACGGGCCTATGGCTGCATCGCAGGCCACTCTGAACAGCAATACTCACCTAATGTTTGTTTTATAAACGGTTTCTTATGTGTTGTACAAATGTTTCGGACTTGTATCTAAACTATTTTAACCAAGACATAACAATAGTTAAACAATGGATTATAAAAATCAATACTTAAAAAGGAAAAACTAAAAAATGGTGTAGTGCTTTTAGAATTAATAACTAATCTGACTAATAAATTTCTTCAGTTATATTAAAAATCAGGTTCATTACTTTCACTTTGTTTTATAATTCAATTACAGGAAATAAAACTGAATTACAGAACTTAAAGAGAAAGCAATCTAACTGACTTTGTATTACAAAAAAATGCAGTTTCGAAGCAAATAAATTCTGATTAAATCCATAAACCAAAGATAAACAATAAAAGCTGGGAGAAGAGAGTGGTTTCTGTTCCAGTCAATTAAATTTACCTCTGCCTATTCCCAATACCCAAATAAAACAGAGTTTCTCTCAAAGCAATGGCTTAGGCTTGTGTTGACATTGTCAGAATTAAAAATGTGATAGTTGTAGATGCATCAGTAAGTTTTTGTGTTCCTGAAAAAGCAAACACAAAAGGAGGAAAGGAACCAAGACCTTTCTTGAATTGATTTCACGACAGAGAAATTGGAAGGGTGATGAAGGACTGAGGTTCAACAAAGTTGATGTTAAAGAATAGCCACAGCATATTGTTATTCTGTGCAGCTATCTGTTTCGTTCTCAACACCTAAGCCGACATTTCATTTGCAACCAGAATGAGGTGAACTTTGTGTAAAGCGGGTCATTTCACTACTGTGATCAAAGTGGCCTCTCTTTGCTCCTCATCTGGTTTACACTATATGCTGGAGGTGTGTGGATGTGGGATTGAGTCGTACACATTTTTCTAATAAAGTAACTGTCATATTGTGTTTTTTTCTGTACTTTTTATCATATTCACATAAATAATTTAACATATATTTTAACTGAATACTTTAATGCCTATAAAGATGATCTGAAGCTGTGTTTCAAGTTAATATCTTGTCACAGCAATTTTACCCATTTCTCTACTTTAAACAAAATGAAAACAAATGAACACAGAGGGAGACACAAGTAACTTAAACCAGCAAAGTGCAGAAAGAGAAAAGGAAGGTTGGCTGTGGCAGAGTGGTTAACCAGTAGGTTGCTGGTTCTATCCCTTGTTCCAGCTGTCTCAGTCGTGTCCTTGGGCAAGATACTTCATCCCAAATGTCTCTGAAGTGAACCCAAGTGATCCATACATACAAAGAAATCAAACCATAAATGTCCAGAAATGAAGTTATTTGTAATAATGTGGAATGGCACAGGGAAAAAGTATTGAAC
>NW_013952806.1:322205-332665 GCF_001266775.1 Austrofundulus limnaeus
CTCCACAAGTGGTCCTTGGCTCTTGGACAACTCTTTATTTTCACTCCTCTGTCAGAAATCTTGCGAGGAGCACCTGGTCGTGGTCGGTTTATAGTGAAATAATGTTCTTTCCACTTCTGAATTATGGCCCCAACAGTGCTCACTGGAACCTTCAGAAGTTTAGACATTCTTCTGTAACCGATGCCATCATTATGCTTTGCAACAATAAGTTTGTGAAGGTCTTGAGAGAGCTCTTTACTTTTACCCATCATCAGATGGTTCTTTTTTTTTTTGTTTTCTGAATAATATATTTGAAGAAAACTTTTTGGGCCTGTTTTGTAAGCAAGCTTTATAAATGCTATCCAAGAACACTAGATTTCAGAGCCAGCAAATGGACTGACTCAAAGCTTTATATCAGATTTGTAAAGCACCTGGTGGCAAAAAAGGTGGACAGATGCTCAACTGGCAGGAATTCAAACATAACAGGAGCATGAGACACGTCAGCAGACTCTTGCACCTGGAGGAGAGAAATGTCAGCTGAGTCAGGAGCAGCCTGTATACCTGGAGAATAAACGTAACTTGCAAGAAAGCTTTTATTTCAGCGAATAGATAACAGACATGAAAAAATCATTCCTCAGATGTAAGTGGTAGACTCAATTTGCAAGTGATAGTCCATTTAACGATGTAAGGCCCACTGTTGCAAACTTACAGCATCACTTTTAACTGTACCAAAAACTAACCTGCAAATGTTTTACTGTAAGACCATATTTACATAGTGATTAGGTCTTACTGATACTATTAACTACTAGAAATACAATATATTTAATTAGCAATTTCCAAATGCTTTTTTAATCTGTTTAGAACAGATTTGTGTTCTGAATGAAAACATGATTTACTGTTGTGATATTTCAAGCCCTTCCAGTGGCAGTATTTGAAACTTTGGCTGTATTTTATCTGTAAAAATACATATACAGCAGTTTTTCTTGGTGAAGAAGGAAGATGTTTTCAATAGACATGTTTGTACATCCAGGCACCAGCTTTTCAGGTGGTGACCTCACTTGAAATATGGGGTCTATTGCACAACTGTTTGGTAGTGCAGTGTAGGTGGGCCACATTTCTACCAATTTCATGCTGCAGCCATTTCTGTGCTACAGTTAACCAGAAATCTCTGGGGAAAAATAATAAACAGTACGAAAACAATATGTACAGGGTCGCACATAAAATGTTTGGTCTGGTTCTCAGGGGAGAACCTAGGGTTGTTGCTTGGCGCTCAAATTTTCCTTCACTCATTGAACACATTTATCTAGAGGGGCGTCAGGTCATCTAACGTCCCCCTGTTCTGTTTTATGACTCCTATCAGCTGCAACGTCTCAGGACATCATGTCAAATCAGTCCAACAAGTTTTTATTTTATTCTTTTACTCTGCATTAATGTTGTAAACTAGCTAAGTGTCCGAGGGGCTGGGTGTATGTCATTTAAACATCACAAACTGAACATTTCATGGTTTAGCTATGTTTTATTTGTTATACTGATTTATTTTTTAAAAGACTATTTTATTCAAAACTATTATATTATTTTAGATGGTTTCAGCTCATGTAATTATTTATTCTTCATATTTAGCTCTGATGAAGCTCTATCCATCAGGCCCACCAATCAGTGCCCCCACCCCCCGGAACCCCAATTAATCTGAAAAAGGGGTGTCTGGACATACAAAAATGGTTATAGCTCAAAAACTATGAAACATAGGAGCTTCAGATTTTCTTTGGTTGTTTAGCTCGGATGAAGGGCTATCCTTCAGGCCTGCCAATGAGTGCCCACCACCACCCCAGGACCCTCACCCAAAACAATAAAAGTTTTCTGGTGAGTTCTGATACTTTGCGTACATGCAGCGGTCATATATGCTACCTCTTTGCTGTATCTAGTTTCAGTTTATAGCTCAGCTCCCTCTTCTCTGCAACAAACCAGCACAGATTCTGCAATATTGTGGAAACTGCACCGATTTGTCTGTCAGTATCACGCTCCATTCTTCCCTCACCCCAGCTGCTTCACACAGCTCACACGTTAGTCATTATTCTAATATGTATTTTATTTGTTGGACCTCCTTTTTATATACATACAAAGATATTTGCAAACATTTTGGATTTGAAATAAAAACAGAAGAAAAACAGCTGATGATATTTGGTTTCCTATGATGTTTTTGTGAAAATTATGTAGAACAGTAAATAATAGGGACTCCACCCCTTGAAACTTTTTAATGTAAGTAATTACCACCCTTTATCAAAAACTGGATTTTGAACAAGACAGTATAACAGATAAAACCAATAACACAGAGGCTTGCTGTGCATTCTGCCATTCTCTTACACATATTGTTCTTCCATCTGGGGTTTTCTGATAAGAAGGAAAGTCAAAAAGACAACAATACACGCTCACATTGTTTTTGTATTTACAACTTTATCTCATGATGCGCAACAATGCATTTTATTTTAGGAGTTAGAATGACATATTACAAATGACAAAACTGCCGTTTTTTTTCTCCAAATTATCAATATTTTTTAAATTTCAATTGATTATCAGACTCTGTAGCTTCTTTCATGTCAGCACACTTATGTGGATTTATCGATCTTGTATAAACACTGGAACAAGGACATAAATCTTGAATGGGTTACTGAAGATACCAGCAGTAAGTACTTTTTCAGTGGGGGCATTGTGAATAAAATGAAACGATCGGCAGGAACAACACTCTTAACTTTATATTTACAGTATGCTAGTATGTCAGTGCGGTTCTAATAAATATAAATGGTACATGTGTGAATTGATTCTGAAGTTGTTGAGCAATCAGAGCTGATTAAATAATTATCTAACTTGCAATCTGAACCTGGCTCTAGCTGGCTACTGTTATACTGTACTTTTATAATGGGAGCAATATGTTGGAAATAAAACCTAACCAAAGAATTGATCCAGTCACTTCAGTATCAATAAGGTCGGAGACCTTCATTACCATCCTATATTTCTGTGGATTCATGACCATATGACATCATCAAAGCCCCGCCCCATGACAACAGGAAGTGATCTTTTTTTTGTTTGGACATCTCCATCTCTGATCCTCTTGACATCGTCAGCAACAAATTGTCAGAACACAGATAATAAGTGGATCTCACTTGCTTTTAAGCACAGACTTTTTGGTGGAAGGTATGGTCATGGCGGTGCAGTGAAGTCAGACATCACACCATTAACATATGTATCAAACACGGCCTAATTCCTCCACAGCACCCCCTGCAATTATTAAAAAACCATCCCCAATCCATGAATTAGCCCCCACTTAGAATCATGAAATTTGGTCCACATGTGTAACGTCTCAGGACTTACAGAAAAGTCTCTTGGAGTCATGGTCCAATCCGCTTTTGAAGCAGGACATTTTGGATCAAAGCTGCCAATTTGTCTCTTTTCTTGCACATGTATCTGAGCTAACTCCCCCTACAGCTTTGAACATGTGGACTTCACATGCTGCATGTTTCTCTCAACACTGACAGGTGGAGGGATGGTGTGGCAGAGTGGTGAATGCTGATGTCTCGCCATTCGCACATGGTTAGCTCTAAATCACACATACATAATCTGATCTGCACCAAATGTTTCTGCGTCATCAGGGAGACCAGCTCGTCTTGTTTGTGTAGTAGTTTGACCAGATCAATTTAGCCCCCCGTTCGTCCGTCTGTCCATTCACCTTATGAGATGATTTAAATAATTTAAGGCCTGTGATGATTCAAACAAAACTGATAACAGTTGGTCACTACTGAATGGTGGCGGGGGACATCAGCGACTGTTCTATTTTGTCCTAGATGATGACGTATTTTCCTAGATGATGACGTATTTTCCTACATGATGACGTATTTTCCCACATGATGATGTAGCTTGTTCAAAATTGAACAACTTTTTTGAACGGCTCTACATGGCAACCAGCTCATCAAGATCCAGATCCCTTTAAAAAACTGTCTATCCCGTCTTTACAACTGGAATTCTGTTCTGTAGCTGCTGACAAGTGGAGTTCAAAGATTTACCAGGGGTTCTTAACCTTTTAGACCTCGGGGCCCAATTTATTGAACATAAAGTGACACGAAGCCCAGTCAGACATTATCAGTGTATGGATTAAATTGATAATTATTCAAATCTTGGTTTAATTTCTATTGTATTTACATTATAACTAAATTAAATACACTTACATTTTAAAAGTAAAACTCCTGTCAAATATTCACAAGACATGATTATTACAATTTTTTATATTGTAACCTGCCCATAACAATTATTTGAACAAATACAAAGGTCAGTCAACAGACCACTCAGGCTTATCAGCACAAACATTTATATTTTTTTAACATAAATAACAAAAATAGAAAATTCAATAAATAAAATTGTGGGCATAAGAAAATAAATTAAAAATGTTTCAAATACAAAAAAATGTAAAACTAAATTTGAAGAAGTACAAATGAAAATAAAGCCTTTTTAAACTTCTGCATGGTAGAACCAGAAGCTGCTCTTCATATTAGTGACAAACAATAACAGTAACAACAGCTTTTTGACAAGTTTAAAATACATTAAAAATGTTTAAATATAAACTACAAAAATAATTTGATAAAGTGCAAATTAAAAATAAAGTTGTATCTGCAACTGTATTTGATAATGTTTTGAACTTTTAAAATACTGCATGGTAAAACCAGAAGCTGCTCTTCATATTAGTGACAAACTTTGGTGTTTTTTGATGAGTTACTTTCATTTTTGCTTCTACTTTTCATTTAAAATAAGTTTCCGTTCTCAGCAGGTTTCTAAGGTTCTTCTTCTACATATTAAAAAGTTGTTAAACATCTGAGTGGTGCACTACTGCTACTAGTGGTGAGAAAGTGTATTGCACCTTATTCAAAATCAATGTGCCGCAGCCCAAAGTTAAAAACTGCTGTTCTTTTGAGGCCCTCAAGGTGGCGCTCGCGGCCGGTCCATAGGTTAAGAATCTCTGCTTTAACGAACCATTTATCCCGTCTTCAAAACTGGAATTCTGTTCTGTAGCTGCTGACATGTGGAGTTTAAAGATTTGTACTACATGAGGTTGGTATCAATATTTTAAAGAACTGGATTTATCTGTATACCCCCACCAGGCTGGCATAATAGTCACAAAAAATGTGACATGGCAGTTTAGGCTGCGGCCACTTCAAAAAATACTTTGAATAAATATCAGATGTTTTCTGAATTATTTTTATTCATAATATTTATTGAACTACAACATTTCATTGGATAAGTTTGACAGAACTGTGACTTTGCGAAAGATATAAATCTTTTGAATGACTCCTAGCAAACAATAAGAACCAAGTTGCGTACAGTAAAAGTGACATACTCCTTGTAATTTCTTTATTTTTTCCACCTTAAACACAGAGACAATCGATAATACTTTGCTTTTTCCGGGCGGCTGGGGTGAAAAGTTGATTTGGGACCAAAAAATCACAGGTTCAGTTCTCAGCCATGCCCACATGTTGTGGTGTCCTTGAGCAAGATATCTAATCCCCAACTGCTCCCTGGGTGCTTGAATACAGCTGCCTGCTGCTTCACTTGAGTGTATCTCATGTGTGATGGGTCAAATGCAGAGCACAAATCTAATCTTTGTGAGGGAATGGGCATTGATGACACTACATAGCACATTTATATTGTCACAGAAAACAGGCAGAAGGTTTGAGTTCAACAGCTCATGTGGTAAAGGGGAGGGGTCAGGGTTTGCTTGACTGGCTAATAAATGTGCCCAATGCAGAGGTTTTTTTTATAAACACCATAGTGTGCCACATTGTTGATATAATATGATGATTTGTTTTGATTTTCCTCATCTTCCCTTGTGTGGTTTTTAGTTTTTCTGTTGTTAAAGGTAGCTCAATTGTGTTTGCTGCATGACCTGTTTCACCTGTTCTCCCATGTTTGTCTTGTATGTCTTCTTGAATGGGTGTGTCTTAACTGCCCCTCCCCCTTCCCTGAATGTACAGCACCTTGTGAATTTATTTCTGTGAAAGGTGCTATATAAATATAAAACCTTTACTTTACTTACAAAACACAGTATCGTCCGTGTGAGAAAATTACTTCATCATGTATGGTATGGTACTGTTGTGTGTCATCCCGTGGCATATACTTAATGACATCACTTGTGCAAAAATGAACAGCTCTATGAAAGTACCAGCTCGTCAAAATTGAAATACCTTCAAAGAGCTATTTGTCCCATTTCCATAATTTGACAGGAAACATATTTATGACAATTAAAAACCAGCAATGCACCAACAAACTTTATTATTAACAGATGTAATTGAGTTAGGTGTTACCTTATACAGTCTCACTGCATTTTTAATTTACACTAAATTAGCTTCTCCTTTCCACAGTGGCCCAATTTCCTGAAAAAAAAATCAAAGTTTCGTTTTATCTCACTGATGCTGCAAACAGATGGCATGTCTTCCACCACAGGGAGCTAGTTTCACACCATCAGTGTTTTCCCTTTTCTGCCTATATTATGTTTCTGAAGAGGAGGCTCATTTCACTGCTTCTTCGTGTCTCTTAACTGAAGACTGCCATTACGAATTTCTTGGTCATTTTTAGGTATTTCAAATGTCTATTTAGAAAAGACAAATTTGAAAAGACAAATATAAAGTTGAAGAAAAAATACGTCCAAATAAAGGGTTTAATAAATCAAATCCCCCCCCCCCCCCCCCCCCCCCCCCCCCCCCCCCCCCCCCCCCCCACACACACACATACATATACATAAAATAAATAAAACTTGCCCTAGTTTTCCAAATGTGGTTGCTCTGTTCACTTTAAACTTTCAATCCTTTACCAAAGCCCTTGAAGATTCTGCAGTATCTTAGCTGTTCATAGTATTATAATCTTGTGGACAGAGATTTCTGAGGTTGTTCTTGGGATCTGTTGGGGCCGCTCTTCCAGTTTAGTGGTCACACCATCATTGAGGTCTTGAGTCTCAAAAGCTTCTCCCATTTCCTCTTTCAGTCTTTGGTATTTCTCAAACCTTTCATGCACCTTTTTGTAATGTTGCAGTAGCTCAGAAATGGTACATTATTTATGAAGATTTATGGACTACTTTTGCTAAGACATGAACTCTCTCAGCCAATTCATCAAAAAGTGTGGCTATGGACACAGGTTTCAAAGTGGAACAATCATCAAATTGACAGACATCAAGCCTTATGCAAAAAATAGCAAGACAGGCAACCATAATAAGGCCACAAGGAAATCAGCCACAACTAAGTACCTACAGAGACATGTCCTGAATGGTAAGAACAAAGACCAAGCCATAAACACATGACTTGCCAAAGCAACCTCAACTTTCTGAGTGCAGGACATAGAAACAATGTCATATTGGCTTGAATATCACAAAACGTTTAGTAAACCAGCATATCTGATTAGACATGGAGAATGGGCCTCAGGAACAAGACATTCAACCTCTAGCATCCAGGACTCTTGTAGAGTGTGCGAGCCTGAAGAGGTATGTAACATCAGAGTGACTTCCAGCAGGTCAGACTTGGCTTTTTACCTGTACAACCCCAAGTACTAAAGATTCCTGCACGATGTCAACATACCAATACAGGGGTGTCAAACTCATTTTCACCGAGGGCCACGAGTGGTGGCCCTCGACGGGCCAGTTGTAATGAACTTTGATGTTTCATGTTTAACTTTGACTAAACAGTAATCGTGTTTCAATCCAGTTGTAGAGGGAATTTTTATCGACCTTTTCAAAATTCGCAAATAAATAAATAAATAAAAATTAGAATCTAGACTGCTTCCATCTAGTTTCCCTCTCAACTGTTTGACGTGAATAAATGAGGCTACGCAACGCGTGATTACATCAGTGACAAGCTTTGCGGTAGTAAACAGGAAGTGAAACTTGCTAACTAGCAGAGGCTAATCATCTCGGGACAATGGAGCGGGTTTTTTTTTTCATGAATGCCTTGCTATTGGGCAAGTTGTAATTATTCTACCTATTCAGCCAGTACAGGCTATGTTTAACGCTGCCAGGAGACGTAGCGAAATAAACGCAATGTTAAACTACGCAGCAAGCAGAGGCAGGAAAGTGGAAACAGCTGAATGTCACGTGAGGTAAATATGCGCTACGTCAGAATTTATTTGGCAAATGTGTTTCCATCTCCCGTTTTGCACATTTACTTTATGAATCATCCAAAAACCACCTCAAGCAAGCGTAAAAAATTTTGGTGAATTGAGGATTTTTTTTTTTTTTGAATTTTGCTCTTTCCATTTGACTTTTTTTTTCTCATTTTTAATGCGACACTTCTAAATGCGCATCAAAAAGCCTTGATGGAAACACGTTTAGTGTTTTAACGTCCTCTTTTAAACACTGATAAGAACTAAGTGTATGACTGACTAAATCTGAAATAAATACAGAAATATTATTAAAAGTAAGACTAAATAAGTTTTACTCACTGAGTTTCTAGTAAGTAGCTAATAAAAATTATGGCAGATTTAGTTTATGGTTGATGCTAACTTTAAAGCAGCTTATTTTCAGACATTAATACTGTGCTATCCAACTAAATTGCTCAGTTACTTAAAGTTACATCAGTAGTTCAAGGGTAGGAGAATTGTTATCTTTTTTTTTTTTTACCTTTTTAAGTTTATTTTGTTGCATTTAATCATAAATTCAAAATTTACCATTGATATAAGAAATAGTTTTTTATTTTAAGTAAAAGTTTTATTTTTCTGTTGGTGGGGGGGGGGTAACCCCCCGGCGAGCCACACGGGAGTCACCCGCGGGCCTTGAGTTTGACATATGGGTACTAATGCAATCTGTTATGTTTTGTTCTGACTATAAAATGGGAGGCTTATTTTGAAATACTCAGTTACTGAAATAAAAGTATCAACACTGGTTAAGGAAGTTGACAGTAATCCTGTATGTTTGTGATGAAGCTAAGTTAAACAGAAGTAAGCTCCATAGACTTGTGTGCAGGTGAGTTTATTAAAAAAACAACAGACACAACACCATCCACATGAAATAAACTCAGTATTTCCCAGGGCCCATACCTAAAAGGAAACAAAAGAATACAAAATCTAACTGTGCAGTTATTGTTCACATTATTGTACTGTAAGTCAGCTATGATTCTTCTTAACTTTTCTGATAATTACAAGTTCAGGATCTCATAATCATAAGATCTTTTCTAATGATAATGACATCTTATCTCATAATTACGATTCTGGATTGGTATTTTCTTTTCTTTGGTGAATGCAATGTTTTTCCACAGCAAGTCATCCAGGAATCCAGAAAATATCTAGAATTGAGTGTTAATTGCCAGTGTTCTGATAAAAATGGGGTTTGAACCATCACCAGCAACCCTATGATACATTGACTTATTTCTAACCTATTTTGGATGACCAAGTTCATGATTTTTCCATGTTTGTGCAATGACATGTTAAATATGCGTGTTTGACCACATTTGTGTCAATCCAGGATGTCACATTCTCATGTTTCCTGAAAGCAGGTGTCGTCTCATGTAGGTGTCCGTCTGCGTCAACGCCATGACATGTTGTGTTAGTCATTTTAGATGGTGTCAGAAAAAAAGTGGAGTTTTTTTTTTCAATTCCTCAAAGTTGGAGAAGTCCTTTAGGATAACAATGCATTAGATTAGTTTAGGGAACAGAACTATTTGTCACAAGAAAAAACAGCAATACTCATCCTAACATTCTGTGACATTACAACAGTTTTCTGCTGCAGTGATAATGACAAAATATGTTACACAACATCCACCTCAGGTGTTAATGCCTGATTGTAAAGGGTTCCATCTGTAACAATTTGGGATAAGGACCCCTAACAAAATAGCAGCACGTGGCACTGAGACAGAAGCTGCTTTCTTTCATCAACCTTTATTGTGATTAAGATCCTTTCAGAGGATAAAACCTCTCTTGTTTAATTTTTAAACTTGACCTTTCCTCAGCTTGCTGACAAGACTTGGATTTTCCTCCAACACCCATGTAATGCCACAAAGCCTGAGTGCCTACAAGCTTTAACAAGGTGCTTAAAAACCATCTGACCTTTTCTTTCTCCATGTTCCTGTTATAATAAATAACTGTAGCCATGGCCATGTAGTTACTCTTTTTTTGTGCTCAGCAGGTTTTATTTTGAAGTTCTTTTTGTAAACTTATTGACACAGTCTATTTTGTGAGTTATTTGAGGTTGAATTCATTAATTCAGTAGGGATACCCTAATACTAGTTTCTTCAGAAGCATTAAGTAACAGTAAGAGTACTGTAATTTGTGTACTTGCTGAAACTGAGTACCTTTACAAAGTAGTTAATGAGTTGGTACTTAAACATTACATTATGACTTTAAAAACACATATTTTTATGGGCTACTGTTTGTAAAGTTACACAGTCAAAAATTACCACCAACATTTTTGATTTATTTAGCCTTTTATAAGAAAAAAATAGAGATTTATTTTTCAAAGTCAG
>NW_013952806.1:335270-337943 GCF_001266775.1 Austrofundulus limnaeus
ATATTTGTGTTTGTGGTTGTAATGTGACAAAATATGGAAAAGTTCAAGGGGTATGAATACTTTTGCAAACCACTGTATATCCACCCTGAAGGTTAATCTTGGACAATATCTGATGATCGACTCTTTTAAATGAAACCAGAGAGCGTTGACAGAGAGGAGAAGGTAGAAATGACTCAGCCTGGAACTGAAAATATGGATGGAGGACCTCAGTTTAGCTTGTTTGTTGTGCTAGCGCCGAGCTAATACATATAAGGAAATATAGCGTCAGCGCTAGCACAAAGTCCGTCTTTATTTTACAGTTAAAATAAATGTTTATCAAATAAAGTCGAATGTTACAACTAATCAGGGATCCCTTTAAGAGGTTAACAAATATACAACATTACATGTGTTGTTGCATTTATGGAAAAAATTAAAATGTAATGTAACACATTAAAAACAGTTCAGGGTTTTGCAGGTCCTGCATCTTCTTAATTGGTTCCTGATTGTCAGCAGCTGCTGCAGATCCTGCTGATGAGCACCAGGACTTTACAAGGTTCTTGTGACAGTCTGGTCCACCTTCTGCTGAAGATCATTGCTGCTCAGTTAATTCTTGTTACCTTTTGAAATCCTGTTTCCTTGTGCACAGAACTTCCTGATGTCTACATGTGGAGGACCTTCACTCCTTTATCTTAGCTCCGCTGCTCCAAGGATTTAATGAAACTCACCAGCTGCCTGCCTCTTAGTCTAACCTCCCTGCTGGAAAATCTCTTACCTGCCACTCTGCCTCACCACCTCCATGTTGCACTCACTTGTGATTGTTACCATTGTGCCGCCAGCCTCCATGCAAAAAAAGAAAGATGGCGCCAGAGTTGGTTTTAACATTGTGTTCACAAACAGCTCTGAATGACTTTTTTGGTTAGAGTTGGTTTTAAGATGGCAGCAATCCACCAATGTCTTGAGTCCACTGACACAAACCATTAGCTCATAAATCTGATTTCCTCTGACTGAAGTTGTTCAAAGCGTTCTAGCTATAAGATAATTATGGTTCAAATTCTTTCCCCAAAACACCACTTCAACAGATCTGAACTGTTGCTGTGAGATGTTGGATTCAGATGGATTAAACTTTAGACTCGGTGTAGCTTTATTGCTTGCTTGTTGTTCGTAGCAACACTGTCACTGCTTTGGCATTTGCAGAAGTGTCAGATTTGTGTGGCATTTGTCAAAATGTGCTCTTCAAAACGTTCAATGCTTGACATTTAAAATTCATTTGTGTTGCCTGCAGAAATTTTCCTGATAATGCACACCTTACAGCTTGTTTTTCTGATGAAAAAAGTTTTATTTCAGCTGTTCTCTGAAAGCATTTCTGTTTTTTGTGTGTGTGTGTGTGTGCATGTTTATTCACCTTTTTTATTGTTAGAACATGAGACAGAAATGGCAATTGCTGCTCCTGCCTGCGTTCCTCACAGCATGAATGAATGGTCTCTGAACAATCTGTTACCTGGAACACATGGTGCGCCAGAAATAGCTCTGAGCACAAACAAAACTTGAAATGAGTAGCATGCTCAGAGTTTGCTATATCTCAGATTTAAAGGAAGCTTAAGTAAAAAAAAAAGGTAATTAAATGAAAATAAAGAAAATGGAAATGGTACCTACCCTGCTCAGTTTCACTTCAATCAACAAAAATAGCCTGAACTGTCTTTTCCCAAATATTTTAATGAACTACTATTACCTTGTAACTCATTTGCATTTGATAGGGAACCAGTTTATGATATATCAGTTTACCTTCTGTCCCAGTTTTGCAGAAGTTAACAGCTGCTTAAAACCTGCACCTAAGCTGTTTTTATGGGCTAGCACAGGTGCAAGACAGACACGGTGCAGAACTGGGTCATTGTATAAAAGAGTTAAAAGAACAGGAAATTCCTGCTGTCTGACAAAAAGCTGTGTTTGTCTTGTACAAACAGCTGTGCTCTTATTGTATAGAGATATTTAAGTGTGGAGCTGCAGTGAAGCTTCCAAATATTTAAGCAATAACCACTTAAAATAACCTGAAGCTGGCAATTACTTCAAAAAACCTGCAGACTCCTTACAGCTGCTACAGGTGATGACTCCAATTAGTTTCTCCTGCAGTGATCATGTTGAATATTAAGCTGAATATTGTGAAAACGGTAAAACAATTCTGCATTAATCAGATGTTAGACATCAAAGATTCATTTTTTCCCTTCAAAGTAATAATTTAGATCTTTTGAAGACAGGTTCTATGAAAAGGTTATGAATAGTTTTTATCTTACCTGCTGTAGACAACTCTTTGATGAATTCAGGTAAAAAAGGTAACTCATGTTTGATGGTTTGTTCATGTGGGGCCAAGATCAAAATGAAGTGTTGCCTTCTTAAAAAGAATTCAGTGTAACAGATTTTGTAGAGATTAATGGAATCCCTATTTAACCTTTACATCATTTTACACAATGATGAGTTATTTACACAAGGAGTTATGTCATCACGTAGATCAGGGCTTCTTAACCTTTTTGACCTCAGGGCCCAATTTGTTGAACATAAAGTGACACGAGGCCCAGTCAGACATTACCAATGTATGGATCAAAATGATAATTATTCTAAATCTTGGTTTAATTTTTATTGTATTTACATCATAACTGATCATAACTAACATAACTAAATTAAATACACTTACAGTTTAAA
>NW_013952806.1:339666-345761 GCF_001266775.1 Austrofundulus limnaeus
ATGGAAACACTGCAGTTGTGAAACTGGTTTTTCAACATTAACAGAATATCGACAAAGTTTTGCGCACAATTGCAATGGAAACACAATGACTACAAATTTTAAGCTCCTTCAACTTGTAGCTTCGGCTGTCTTATTTTTTTGGAGTTTTTCAAACTGTTTGACTTGTGGTCTGCAGGACACCATTTACGACTCAAAATGGATGAACAAGACTGTATTGTTTTGGGAATGTTGTTCTACCTCAAGTGGAAGAGTTCAAGTATCTTGTGGTTTTGTACAGGGGCAAGAGAAGAATGGAGCGTGAGATTGACGGACAGCCTCGGCAGGATTACCTATACTGGTCTGTTGTGGTGAAGAGGGAGCTGAGCTGTAGGACAAAGCTCTTTGTTTACCAGTCCATCTACATTCCTACCCTCACTGAAGGCCCTGTCACAGTAGACAATGTATGCCAACCCGAAGGGTTTCCCAGGAGCTTAGCACAGTGTGTCTCAGGTGTTATAAAAGGTTTGTGTGTGAAAACAAACGGAACTACATGACCACACGTCACCTGTTCAACTTCAGATGAAGTATGTCAAGGCCTTTAGAGGTAAGGTGAGAAATTCAGTTATCTGGGAGAGACTCGTAGCAGAGGAGCCAATTGAGGGGATTCAGGCATCTGGTAAGGATGTCTCATTAGGGAAGTGTTCTGGGCATGTCCAGCTGGGAGTAGACCCAGAGGAAGACCCAGGACATACTGGATTCTGTCTCTCGGCTGGCTAGGGAATGCCTTGGTGTCCTCCCTGAAGAGGTGAAAGAGGTGGCTGGAGAAAGGCCTCCCTGCTCTATCTGCTGCCCTTGCAACGCAACTTCTGACCTAGCAGAAGATAATGAATCTAAGGCCAGCCAGGCTACTCAAACTTTTTCCATCACAATCTGTGCACTTTAAGTCACAATCATTCACCAGTGGGGCATTTCAGAGGCAGTGTTTGCGTTTCCATTCACCATGAAAATGCGCAAATTAGAATTTCGAAAATAAATTTGCTCATTGGAAACACATCAATTTCGAAAAAAATACGTTTTTCAACAAAATGTTTTTGCGCTAGGATGAGGTGGTTTTTCGTTCGTATCAAAATTGGTGTTTTTYGCAAAACTGCAWTGGAAACACTTTTTTCACATCACAGGAGTCACGTGATCAACAACCGGCTGTTTCTACTGGTGAAAAAGACGATGATGAAGAAGATAACAGGAAGTAGAAGTAGTAGTAATATCACAGAAGTAGTATAAAATGGTAAACTCTCCGACTACAATTTCCCAAAAACACAGCATACGTAGCCGCTCCCAAGTAGGGACTTGTCTCTGGAAAGCCTCGATAAAAGACGCCGACGTCTCCTCTGATGATGAGCGCTAGTGTCGTGGTAGCAACATGCTATGTGTTTACATCCATCGCTGCCATGTTTGTAATGACTTATCATGAGAACAAACGTATTCACGTGACTTTAATAACATTTCTTACTTAATGGAAACACTGCAGTTGCGAAACTGTGTTTTCGACATTAACAGAATATCAACAAAGTTTTGCGCACATTTGTAATGGAAACACAGCTAGTGAGTGGTTCAGAGTTCTTGTCCAGGGACACTTCGACATGTGACTGCCTATTAGTTGAATCAAACCCCAAATCTCTCATTGCAGGATGTTTGCTCTAACCACAGATCCACAGTTGCCCTAAATTAAATAGTCACCAGTAAAGAACGTGTGCTGTTTTTTTTTTTGTTTGTTTTTTTGTTTTCAATGGAAGGATTATGGTTTGTTTAAATAAAAACAGGATTTGGCATTTGTTTCTTTTTCTTTTCTATTTAACCATGATCCTCATACCAAGATACACCCTGAACTGTGACACAGATATACCGTTACTCCTGTTTTTTAAAACTAACTGTAAATGCTCCAGTGCAGCCTGGGGCACATTGAGCAGGATTATTGTAATATTTCTGCTAGAATAATCATGTTTTTTAAAAGTCGAGATGATGTGCATTTCTTTCTTTCAGATAAGTGTATAGTTCCAAAAGAAATCACAATTTTTCACTGTTTGCACTATCGGAGCATTATTGCTTTTTGACATTTTTAAACAACTGGGGATATAATCCGTATTTCTTTTGTAAGAACCAAATTATAGTTTGAACCTACAGTATGTTGTGAAAATAAATAAAATAAAGATGGAAAAGAGTGTTGTGACCTAACAGATGCAAACTTGTTTGACCAAAGAACACCATCATCAACCACTTTTGCTATACTCTGTGGTGTGTGTGATGACTGATGCCACTATGACCACCACTTTGACAACAGTCCGCCTCGTCTTGGTTTGCTTTCACTCTCCCTGCACTTGCGGTTAGTTTCATAGTGCTTTCTGCTTATTTATTTATGTGTGCCTACTAAGCTCACTTCCCACAGTACAGGCAGCATTTAGAAGCACATCTAACACCACCCAAGTCTAAACCAATGGCTTTTTTATGCAGTAAGGACTTCTCAGTAACCTCTGTCTGACTTATTGATTCTGTTGCCACCACCTCCTAGTGTGTTGTGTTAATATGCTCACCGTTGGAGTTGTTCAGTAGATGATAGAAAATTATTTTTTGTAAAAGTCTACAAAAAATGTGTTAAGAAGGTCCTGATGGAATTTGTGGTTGTTTGATCTATACCAGGGGTGCCCAAACATTTTCCCCAAGGGGGCCAAAAATGAAAATCTATCCATGGCTGCGGGCCAAATGCAGTTATATAATACATGAAATACAAATATTTTTTAAAGTAAAGTCCTTTATTTTTAACGATTAAGCTATGCTATGGCCCTCTTTTGTTTTAGTCTGTGCACTTGGAGAAAGTCTGCCATACGCTCAAGTAGCAAAGGCTCATAAATTGATAAAATATGAGTTTTTGTGGCCTTATAAAGTGTGCAAATCTACAGTACATGTGAGGTTAAATCTGATTTAAATATTTCTTGTTGTTGTTTCATATTTAATCCTAATAAATCAAAGAAATGTCAGCACCATGACTGAAAAACTACCTTCACTACAGCCCTTTTATACAGTCATTTGACCAATGGAAATGTTGTGTTTCTACCTGTAGGATAACAGGTTATAACCTTGTAACTTTGGCAACTGTTGGTGGGCCAAATCAAATGGCTTGGCGGGCCAAATTTGGCCCACGGGCCCCACTTTGGGCTCCTCTGATCTATACCTTGAACTGAAAAATGTACTCGAGTAGTTATTTATTAATCATACACCAGAGTTTACAGGGTCTTTCATGTTTTATTTTTGTGTTAAATCCTCAGGGAAAATCATCTTAATTTAGTTCTTAGTTTTAGGAAGCATTTTACCTTTTATTATAAAGTAATACTAATTTCTGAAAAAACTGAATACAAGTTTTAATTACTGAAAAGCCCAATTAGGCTACAACTTCAAAATACAAATACAGTTTGTGAGGTTCAAAAAAATGCATTGTTACCAATGCCAATTTCGACGTAATGTTTTCAGTCGCGTATGTCCGTCTGTCTGTCGTTCTGTCTGTGGACAACATTACTCAAAAACCTGTGGACAGATTGTCCACAAGTTTTTGACATTTTTACCACATGTGGTACTGGGCCAAGGAACTCACCATTAAATGTTGGTGATGTTCTGGATCATGATGTGGATACAGGAATTTTTTTTATTAATCCTCTGAGATCAGCAAAGCTGTGATGCTTTCACAGGGCTTCTGTAAAAACAGTGAGAACGTTCAGTGTTCATTTGAACTGGATTAAACAGCACGGACTTCAAACTATAAAAGTAACGTTAAAACCAGATATAATGATGAATAAGTTTTGTCATAATGTGCACATTTTTATGCATTTGGTGCACATTTAGAGAACGTCTTGTGAAGTGCGTGACTGCACCATGAAACCTATTTTTCCCATTTCCTCAAATGCACCACATTGCTGTAGGCTTGTAAACAGATCGATGAAGAAGGAGGAAGAGGAGTGATGCGCACAGGTGTGGTGGACTTCAGACTCGGATGTTGTTTGTTCATTTTTATTATTTAAATGAGACCAGGGGTGAGGTAATGTTTTCGGTCGTGCTGACCCACTCGCTTCATGAGCCGCTGGTACCAGGAAGCACTTTATAAAGAGAGTCAAACCATTACAAACTCATACAAGGGGATAAAACACACGTTTTACATGGTGAAATGTGACTGATGAAAACTTAGGAGCTTAATCCCACACCAGTTTGACCAGGAATAACTTCGGGTAATGAGTCTGACTTTATTTTTTCACATTGGACTCCACAAGAAGAAATCCCGTGCATACTGCTGCTTAAATGTTCACTACGTCAGAACTTATTCAGCAAATGTGTTTCCATCTCTGCTTCTGTGCATTAACTTTTACAGGATGGGGGAAATTGGACTTGACGGAGGTTTGCACTCTCCGAGTGCTTCTAGTTTGTTGTGATTCTGGCCATACCTGCATGAACAAATGAATGAAACTTAGCCAGCATGCTGTCGAACCCTGGGTTACTAGTGTGACAAATCAGGAGTTAGAAAAATATATTTTATTTGCTTTTAAATTTTCAGTCATGACAACACCACCTTACTGTGATCAACGGTACAAGGTGGGAAAAGGGACCCATTGCCCATAGCACACCAAGGGAACTAACAAACAGACACAGTGCTGCCACCTTCAACCCTCAGCTGGCAATAAAACAGGAAATGAATATAAACAAGATAGAACTCAGCGCCAACCATCGCTGATGTTTCCCGTCACCATTCAGTAGTGACCAACTGTTAGTTTTGTTGGAATCATCATAGACCTTCATTATTTAAATAATCTCATTAATTAATTATTAAGGTGAACAAATGGATGGACGGGGGTCTAAATTGATATTTTCAAACTACTACACAAACTTGATGAGCAGGTCTTCCTTATGATGCACACAAAATTGGTCATGTCAGATCATGTACTGTATGTGTGATTTGGAGCCAACCACATGTCAATGGTGTAATGTCTAATTAGGCCACGCCCTCTAAAAATTGGACTGCATTCCTGTTGTGGGGTGGATTAGGATTGGCCATACCAAATTGGGTGCAGATTGGCTGAAGTGTGTGGAATGTAGAGCAACATGTGATCTGTGTTGACACAATTTATTGGTGATTAGGTCAAGAGGGTCAAAGATGGAATTTCCAATCCAAAAGAAGTCACTTCCTGTTTTCAGGGGTGCAGGGCTTTGATGGTTTGGTTTGAGTTCTCCATGTTGCAACTATGCCTCTGCAACTGGGGACAACAAATAATAGCTAAACATGGAAATACAGTAGATGTTAAAACAGGCCCCACAATAACAAACACATAGAATTTTTAAAATGGCTCCAGTGTGTGGCTCAGTCTGTATTGGGTCAAACTCTGCTGGATTACAGTAAATCAGAAGATTGAACACAAACCCAGCTGAGCGTCAGCAGGCTCAGATCCTGTTGAGTCAGCCGACCCACATAGGATGAAGCAATACAAAATCAGTTTGAAATACAGGTGTATGATAAAAACAGAATGATGATAAAACTATAAAACCAAAAACAGACTAAAATAAAGTAAAACCAGTAGCAATTCTAGCCCTGTTTTAGAGGTGAGCACCCCTGAAAATAAAGTATCATTACTATTTTCTAAGGAAATTTTGATCACTAACCTTAGATTCACCAAAAATATTAAATAAATTTAAAACTAGAAGCGTTTGTGGAGCGCACAGCTCTGCCAGTCTCGCAGTAGGGGAGACCGGGGACCGTTGCAACACTTTTTACATTTGACTCTGTTACTCAGAGATGGTTTGAATTAGACAAACCAAATTTTAACACAATAAACTTACATCTGTCTGTTAATAGTTAAAACCATTTATAGATGATTAAAACATGTACATTCTTCACTATTTGTATTTGAAAATGAAAAGTCAGATGTTACAACTGACCCCGGGGCTGGGGACAGTTGTAACATTGTCTGGAGGTGAATACAACATATTATTAATACAATATATAGTATTTCACTGTAAATAAAAGTTTTATATTTATATTATTGCTAAATGAATAAAACCTGTAAGTTCTAATGATATTACAG
>NW_013952806.1:346355-355105 GCF_001266775.1 Austrofundulus limnaeus
ACTCTGTTTCTGTTTGGAGAAAAATGACGTGTTGCAACCGTCCCTTGTTGCTACTGTCCCCGGTCTCCCCTACATGTTTTTGGTTAACACTCAAAAACCCGAGTTTTCTCTGGACATCAGTGCATCACAGTCATAGCTCGGTTCTCATCAGCATTTCCGCGTTGGTCAAAACAAAAGTTTAGGAGCACGGCCACAAAACTATGGCCTGGCTGAGGGGAGGTGGAGGGTTTTTTTTTTTTTTTGAGCGAAAAAAAGAAGCGAACCAGTCGACGTTTGTAAAGGAAAGCTAAGCTGTGCTAACAGCTTTTTAGCCACAGAGGGGTACTTTAGTTCATCATCCATGTTTATTAGTGACTTGAAATAATTTATCGGGGACTTGAATAAAACTATTAACACAGAAAGATATAAATTAGTATGACCAAGACCACAGCTAAGGTGTGCCTACGTTTGTTTGACATACACTTCCTTCCTCCTCCGAAAATGCAAGTTTTCTCCCGAACATTATTTTCTTATTCTCACATTAATTTTTAGTTTTACACAGAGTTGTTTGAACAGTTTGTGTTGACTTTACAAAAAGAGCTAATGAAAAAATGAATCCACAAACTATGTAGCTCTGTAAGGACTGTATTATTGTTCTAAGCTTTATTTTCAGACATTTTATTTCTCTCTAAAATGTTATGTATACCATTTCTGTTTAAACAGCAAGAAAATAAATATTTAAACATGATCCACATGAACTCTAATGTATTATTTGTGTCCTTATTATTAAGAAATTTTTTTATCAATCATTGATATCCTTCAAAGAAACATTGAATCAAATTGAGTCAAATGTTGACCCAAAGAATTATAATTGAATTGAACTGTGAGGGTTTTAACAATACCCAGCATGAATTCTGCTGTACAGATTGTTTGGAAGGACTTCAGAAATATAATGAGAGGAAGAAATATTGTTATTTTCATGAAGCTGACTGTTGCTTTAAACTGTAGCCACTTCCTTAAAGATTAACTTACCCCAAAATTAACCTTTTTTAGCTGATAAACTGTTTAGAATGTGTCTAAAATGTTATATAGTACTGTTTCTGTGCTGATTTTGATGTTTTTGTGAATATTTGTTCAAATCTGTAATATCTGGTCTAAAAACGTGTTTTTGCTGCTCATATGTGTAGAGCAGTGGTGCTGCAGGCTAATTTGCATATTGGTTAACAGCTCTCCACGGTGACGTGTCTTCTCCCGTGTAGTGATATAAAAGCCTCTCTCTAAGACACGCCCCTGCAGCAGTCAGAGGGTGGAGCTGTTAGCAAGCTACACACACACACACACACACACACACACACACACACACACCAGCAGTACGTCCTGCACAGCAGGAGGTGAAAGAAAGGCAGTGGGGCAGCTTCAGCCCGAACCCACACATGTCAACTTGTACAGATTGTGTTATAAGGATTTGACATCATTTTGCAGGTATACGGACGTATAGAGCAATCTCACGGATTTTTTCAAGTCTTACGGATATTTTAAAAACCTCATTTTCAAATTTATCTAACATGTCAGAGCCTRTAGGATGATTTAAAAAACAATAACTAACATCAAACAGCCATCTTCCAACCTGTTCTGCTGCTAGAAATAAGTTACTTTTTCCTCTCTCCTTTCCTCCTGCTTCACAGCAGCGCTTTCATGTCCGCAGCTGACCCCCGCGGGTGCGAGTTGTATGGATTTTTTGCAAAATTTATGGATTTTTAGGGCTCTTTATACAGGTAAACATCCAAAGAAGTTGAAATGTATGCGAACCGGACCGAACTTCAGTCAAACAAGACCCAACACTTTTATTCCTGATTTAAACTAGTGATCATGTGAGCAGCTGCAGCTGTATGCTTTTATTTTTTTCTGTCAGGCTGTCGGAGCGTTCCTCCTCCTCTGTCCGGTGCTGGTGTGGGGTGAAAATCCTCCACCTCAGATGTTCAGAGATGTAACTGTCTGCGATACTGTGGTCACTCTCCATGTAGCATCAATTATGCTAACGCTAGCTGCCTGTCACGTTCTCTTGTCCTGGCCACACCTCCGCTCTCTAACCCCCCCCCTCCCCTACCCACTTTGATGCATTTTTCAAATTTCGCCTTGGGGCGGAGTTATCTTTTCACAGGGGGATAAGACTTTAATACTGCATGTTTGTCTCTGGACACCTGGTTAACATCATGTTAGCCTATGCTGCTGACTTTATCACCTCCTTGCTGCAACATGTGCAACCAGTAACTCTAACACACACATAACAATAAAAAAACAAACAAATGCTAAAACTGGTCGGACGGTGCAGAAAATTAAAACACATATTATATTTTCTGGATTATAAATCAGGGGTGTCAAACTCATTTTCACAGAGGGCCACATGAGAGTTATGGTGGCCCTCAAAGGGCCACTTGTAATAAACTTTTAACACGTCCTCTTTTTAACACTGATAAGAACTAAGTGTATGACTGATTAAATCTGAAATAAATACAGAAATATTATTAAAAGTAAAACAAATAAAGTTTTACCCACTAATTTCTAGTGTAGCTAATATGTTTTATGGGAGATTAATTTATGATTGATGCCAATTTTAAAGCAGCTTAATACTGTGCTATCCAACTAAACTTCTCAGTTACTTAAAGTTACATCAACAGTTCAGAGGCAGGACAATTGTTATTATCGTTCACCTTTTTAAGTTTATTTTGTTGCATTTAATCATAAATTGAAAGTTTACCATTGATATAAGAAACAATTTTAATTTTAAGTAACAAAAAAATTTTGTTTTTTTCTGTTGGGACTTTGACACATGTGGTCTTGTAGTTTGGCTGGAAAGTTTGGAGTGAACGAGAAACTTGTGAGGGTCTAACGTAATGCAGAGTTTACTCTGACTGCAGTGAAGAAAATAAAGAAAGGTGGCCGCATGGTGTGGAATGGGATTGGTGAACCTACTGGTAACTTGTCCTGATTCATCCCAGTAATGCAGGTCATTGTGGTTGTGTTGGTTTTGAGAAGGGCTACCTTATCGTAGGCGCCAGTGGGGATCAAAATATTCTAAACATGCAAATCATCCAGCAGTGTGATGCTTCTGAGAGAGCAGGACGGCAGAGGATTGTAAACTAATAATAGTAGCTAATTTTAGCTAGTTGTTGGTTCCATAACTTATTTTTTGGTATCTTACTGAAATTGTTAAGTTGAACTTGTGAACAAAAAAAAAATTGTTACAGTTGTTGCAAATGAGTAGCGTGTGTTTCATCTGTTAACTAGGGCTATTCTGTGTGTTATTCCAGATCAAATGTTTGTTCTGATGGGATGTCAGGTGCAACTCTGGAGCAACTTGTCTTTTTTTTTTTTTTACTCTGACACATTTTTTTGACTGAAAAAATGGAACCCAGTGGTGAGCACTAGTCTCTTAAAGCACTATGATGCTAAATTTCTCGTTTGCACTTTAGGCCTTTTACAAAAAATTTTGAAATGTGTACGGATTTGTGCTTTCTAAATTAAAAAAAAAATCAGCAGCGCTAATTTTATTGTTTCATCAAGTATTGATCCTCATTAACTTTAACACTGGAGGCAGAAAGTTTCTGCAGTCAATTCAATGCAGAACAGTCAGTTAACAATGTCCCCTCTGATGCCTGTTTGTACAAGGAAGCTATTTACTCTAGCTCAGTGTTTCCCAAAGTTGGGGTCGGGACCCAAAGTGGGGTCCCGAAACATCAAGGTGGGGTCCTGAAAAGATTTTCTGAATTAATTACATTTTTGCTATTAATTACGTAGTTGTTACAAAGGAGTGAGGTTAGTGTATTTAAAATGGATAAATGTAGTATAAAAATATTGTTACTATGCCCATGTTTAGTTGACCTGATACAAATGTTTATCATACAGAAATATCTGGGGGCTCAGGTCTCTGCTACTGTTATTTTGTGGGTCAAAAGCTGAAAAGTTTTGGAACCAGTGCACTTTGGTTCCCAAAGTTGGGCTTGGGACCCAATTATGGGTCATGAAGCACCTTGGATAATCTCCAGAAATCAATTTAAAGGGTAATAAAATAATTACTGATGTAATATTTTCCCTATAATTATATAAAAAACACAATAAGTTTAAATAAGTATTTATATTTGTGTACATACTGCTTAGATTGTCAAAAAGCCTGTGTTTTTAGAGTCAACAAAGTTTGTGTACTCAGACCAGTAACATTTGGGGTCACAAGTTTTTGCCATGGATATTTTGTGGGTCTGAAGATAAAAAGCTTGGGAACCACTGATCTAGCTGACTGTCCTTCTGGGTCACAGTATTTATTTAAGAGACAGTTCCCACAATTCTTTGCATTTACATGGAAGGAAACAATTGGAGCGACGTCACTGTGTGACACAACCAGTCCCAGTCCTTCTCCACCTACTGTGGTTCTGACCGCTTTCTGCCCAATGTGACTGCAGCTTCCAATTGTGCAGAGCCACGCTCAGCCATGCAGTTTGTATCACCTCTCCGACAGTTCCAGGTAACAGTGAGTACAGTTTATGGTTCTGACATCAGCAGAATGTTGCCCATGGATTAGCTTTTGTGCAAACTTGCAAACATTTCCTGGAAAGAGGTGAAGGAGATGTAGCCGAGCAGATATCCCAGGATGGGAGATTTTGAACTGGCCTCCCACAGTTACACAAGAATTTCAAATAAGCACAGTGAAAATAAACAAATAGATAAAATAAAATAGAACGGTAAAAGCACAACAGTTATTTTGGTTTTGTTTTGGACGGTTTGCCTATGATCACACACACAGTGACACATGCAGGCACACACACACCTGAGAAGAACAAACCATGGAGAAGGGATGATAACTGGAACATTTGCAGGGGGAAGTTTAAATTCACGCTCTTATTTTAAAATGAAGATGGTTTCCTATCTTCCATGTTTTCACTTCCTGTCACCAATCATCTCAGTTCTCTAACAAACAGATTAAAATTACATATTTTAGTGGTGCTTCGACCCAAATTTTATATCATGGTATTTTCAAAAATATACTGGTATGATGGTATTTGACAGTTTTTTCTTTTCATCACAGCTCAGCTGATAATAAAATGAACAAATGCTATTTATTGATCAACAAACCCCAGTGAGCAGAAGTTACTCTCTGTCTCACAGAAACTGTTTCCTGACTTTCTTTGACTGTACCTGTCTGTGTCACTGTGTCTTTTGTTTTTCTTTGCCTGGTTGTAGACAGCAGTTAGGCATCTTGGTACGATTGTGAAGAAAGAGGTTTGAGCAAAGATCATTATCAGACCATCATTTTATGTTATTTAATAAAGCTGAACAGGACGACTCGGCCTCATGCACAACTATATCCCAGTAAAACCACTTCCTCTGAATGTCCCCCAGTCTTTTCAAAATAGAAGCACTTTGAGGTCTCCATACATTTATATCGCTCAAAACCTACCTGTGTACGACACACAGGAGGTGTTTACCAGAGATTATTAACCTATGGGCTACGGCACAACTCTTCAGTACAGTCCTTTTTATTTGAATGATTCTGTCCTGCTGGAGTGTGACATGATTTGTTTGTGTACAAACTAATACACTATCAGAGTTTTATATATTTATACTTCTCATTCAACCACAGTTAAATTCACTCTATCTAGGAGGCTCAGTTTATATGGATAGTTTTTATTTTTTATTAACAAGCTGCAATGAAAACAAGCAGAAATGAAATAAAAGTAACAACTTTCTACTTCTTGTCTTTTTTAAAAATGTAAGGAGTAAAAAGTACAGGTAACTGTGTGAAAATGTAAGAAGTAGAAGTAAAAAGTACACTGTAAAATAATTACTCAAGTAAAGTACAGATACACAAAAATTCTACTTAAATACAGAAACAAAGTATTTGTACTTAGTTACTTAAATCTGTAAAAATCCCAGATATATGATGCAAATTGAAAAAAAAGTCATTTTTTGCAGTGTAAACAGCCAAATCAATCTAAACAAAACTGCGTTTGTCTACGGACAAGACCTGCAAACATCAAAGAACCTCCATCTTTAAAATGACTTGGGTCTGATTGTGTCTTCCTCATTTCTGTTGTTTTTTGTTGAGATTAAAGGAGACCAATTATGGGTCGTAGAAATGTTTATGGTATGTCTGTGGCCTATCCAGACCATCTTCATTCAATTTAATGCACAAAATAATTCTCAGATAATAAAATTTCCCATTTTCTAGTTCTGCTGCTCTGACTTCTGTTCAGAAGAGCTGTTTATGTTAATGAGCTCTGTTGGTAACGCCCTCCAAAAATCTGTTGACATTAACTCCGCCCTCCAAAGCCAGCGTTTACGTTAGCATGGCTAATAATAGCAGAAGCTCCGTTGTACAACCATATGAGACCCAGAGGCAGAGTCGTGGTCCCAGCTTTTTTTTTCTCTCCCTCCTCTGCTCTGTGCTCACTCTGCATGCTGTTACCAGAGCAGGGAGCAGCAGCGGTCAAAATACCTCAGAAACTCGAACAAATAGGCTTTAACAAGGCTTTAATAAGATAAACAATAGCTCTACATGAGAAAATGTGTTCATAACGAATGAAAATAAATAAATAATTAAATTGTGTCCATGTCGATCTCAAACCCTGGTCTCCCACCCTCTGGTCCAACACTCTACCCATTGCCCTGTTGGAGACTTGTTGTGTAATGAGCTGCACATTACACAACAACACCGTGATGTCTTTTTATACTGTGGAGGTGGAGTCTCACCTGGGGGGTTACTAGGTAAGGGGCTGAACGCAGGTTCTGGTGGGTTGTCGTACAGCTTGTGACATCACAAAATGACGGAAGTATAAAACTTGTCGTTAATACACATTAAAAATACATTTACTTACAGTAAATATGCCCCTGGGTGCATTTTTTTGGTCCTAGGACTGTTTTTTTAAGAAGTACATACCCAAAGTTGAGTAAAAAAAACTTTAAAAAGTGAATTTTGCATAATAGGTCCCCTTTTAACTCAATGATTTATTCTGCCTCACTTAACATGAAAAAGCAATGTGATTCAAATGTAGTTTGTTGGCTTGCAAACTTTCATCCAAGTAATTCAGTTTGGATTAACATGTAACATCTGCACACCAATATGTTACAAAAAATGTCTACTTATAGTCTTTATGAATGACTGGGAAATGTTTGACAGATTGTGTAGGCACTTTAAGTTTGGGAAAAAGATATGTGCCAGTAACTGTTAAAACACAATTATGAGCAACGTTATTGCTTCATGCCATGAGAAGTGGGCTATCATCTTGTCACTAAAGGCAAAAAGGCAATACAGTTTGTTTTTCTGTGTGTCTGCTTGTTTTTTCTGTCATTTAAGCACAACGTATCATGAACCACTAGAGCAAATGTGCTGAAACAAAGTAAATATTGAAGTAAATAATTATTAAATGATTGACTAACTGACAACTGATTAAATTCTGGTGTTAATTTGTATTAAAATGGTTTCCACAGCTGAGGAACATTTAAAAACACAAAAATGATGATGAAAAAGGAATTAGCATTCAAGACAAGAAATTTCAAACTTTTCAGAAGCATTTTCATCTGAGGATTTCAAAGTAGTTAGAAAAATCCAGAGCTCTGTGCAATGTGCTTTATATTTTAACATTTAGACCCTTTTTTGTTAGCTGTAAGTCTTTAGTTCTCTTCACCTGAATATCAATCAAGTCCATTCAAAAAGAAAGAAAAGAGTATTTGTGTTGTGATTTGTTTCCAGAATGTTTCCCTTTAACAGGTTTTCTGCATTTAAATCAAGCCTCAGTAAACCAGTAAACATGAAACTGCAGCTGCATTTCTGTACGTAGTATGGTCTACAGGTCTGCACACAAAACAGCAGATAATCACACCTCATTCATTCGTTCACTTGACTCAAGGTTATTGGACTAATTATATGCAGGTAGGGATGCTTATGCAAATATGACCGTGTGAACGGTGGTTCTCTTCAGTGTAGATAAAAGATCATTGTTTCTCCACACTGCCTAACATGGGTCTAAAGGAAAGGTGGGTAAATGATGTTGAGTCACGTAGACAGATCTCTTGTTTCAAACACAAAGGTCACTTTGTGTGGGAGGATGAGAGCTGACGTGGTGAACATTTATGGGCATCGTCTCTAAATGAGATTCATTTATAAACTGTGGCGTGTCAACTGTGTCCTAATTTACTTATAGCTACATGTATATAAACGTAAGAAGATGTACTGTAGACATAAAGCCTGACTTCCTTTATATAAAGCGTACCACCTGTTGTTCCAGAGTTTTGGTTTAAGATCATCTTACAGAGTTTGGAGAAAGAACAGAGTCGCTGTTTTGGTCAAATTTGCCCACCCCTCTTCTTAAACAGCTCACAGTGCTCACATTTTCCCTGCCTGGGTCCGAGCACCAAACTCTAGCTGCGTTTCCATTGACCATGAAAATGCGCAAATTAGAATTTCGAAAATAAATTTGCTCAATGGAAACACATCAATTGAAAAACAAAGTACGTTTTTCGACAAAATGTTTTTGCTCTAGGATGAGGTGGTTTTCTGTTCGTATCAAAATTGGTGTTTTTCACAAAACTGCAATGGAAACACTTTTTTCACATCACAGGAGTCACGTGATCAACAACCGTCTGTTTCTACTGGTGAAAAAGACGATGATGAAGAAGATAACAGGAAGTAGAAGTATTATCACATTAGTAAAAGAAGGTAGTATATAGTAGTGTAAATGTACAGTATGTATGTATGTATATGTATATGTGTATATATA
>NW_013952806.1:355115-357975 GCF_001266775.1 Austrofundulus limnaeus
ACGCCGACGTCTCCTCTGATGATGAGCGCTAGTGTCGTGGTAGCAACTTTGTTGTATTATTTGTATTTTGGTATTTATTTTCTATTTTGCCTGTTCTATTTTATTTTTGTAAATAATATATTTGAAAAACCTGAACTCTTTTACTCACTTTAAAACATTTTGTCACTTATTATTTAGTTAAGGTTAAACACGGTGTGTATTTATATTTTTTATATACTTTATTTATCCTGGTGTGTCGGTAAAAAGCCAAAAGAACTCTAAACCATATTATAAAACTAACAGTTAAAACATGAATTGGTTAAAACATCCTATAAGTCAGGATGGAGACCTGATTGGCACCCAACTTAAATTATTCAAATTAAAACAATAAAACCATCTAAATACCGGTACCATCACAACATATGTTGAATTGACTAAATTGTATGTTGTGTTGTCTGAAGCCAGTTGGCTGTGGGGCCTCCTTGAGTTGTGTTGTCTAAAAGTGATCAGTTTTAGATTGTTTCTTAAATGTTTTAAAATTAAATTAATTAAAATTAATCCATTGATTCATATGATGTTTGATAACAAAGATGACTTCAATATGCAATGGAAAAATATATAAAAAAATCTTATGTAATCAGTTAGCATTTCAAATGCGTGTTGGGTACTGGGCTCAGCTTACAGCATCACATTGGTGTGCAATATACTTTATGTTAAACTGTTGGAGTTTCAGCTTATTTTAATATTCTTGGCTGTGGCAGCCATCCTAAATCCCACTGACTCTAAATGTTGATCAGCTAGTTTTAAAAATGTTTGCACATTGGTTCATGAGATATTTTGTTGAATCACAAAGACATGCACTCATTCTCGGACACAATCAAAAACATCATCATCCAACTTGGCCTTTCAGCAGCAGACGATGAGGAATGTGTGAGAGCATGTAGCTGAGTCTGTGTGAACCAATTCTATAAATTAAGGTTAATTTCCTAAATAAACCCATTTTATCAACTGCCTTAACCCAAATAAGCTTGTAGTTGTAGTAAGCACAACCAAAATCAGGCCATGTGGAGGGATCTAATCTTAGTATGAACACATGCAGAAACTCTTATATTCATCCAGAGTTTCTGCAACACAACTCACAGAAGCTGCAAGCCACTTTACACAACATGCCCTACATTTGTGTCAGTGTGAAACACGAAGGAGTAGCACTTTTGTGGTGAAGAACAAATTCCAAAAATACTTTGCGTTAAAAAGGAAATAGACGTGATGAAGAGTTTGGATGAACACAAACAATGCAGTGGGTTGGAAGGACATAATAAATCATGCATGTATGAGTCATAACACAAACTTCCTGTAAAAGCCTGAGGAAAACACCATGTTCTGAATATTGTCTTATGCAGAACACAATTAGTGATTAGCATTTGGTTAGTTAGAAAATAGCTTTGCTTTTACACAAACAAAAAGAATGAAAAATGTAGTACTACTCTGATCACAAATGTGTAAAAGCAAAAAAAAAAACAAAAAGTCTTTTATTTAATGACAAAAGTCTGAAAATAATCAATTCATCCTCTAGGCTCTCAATCAATTACTGACATTTGAATCATTAGAATCTCATCAGTCTTATTTTTATTTAAAGTGATAGTTAAGATGTTTTAACATAGGGTTCTTTGGAAAAACTTTTAACAACATTGTGTTTTTTTCCAGACTGACCTAAGTGAAAAGATTTATTTCTTACCTAACTGAAGAACTAAGGACAAATTTGATTCTTGTCAGCCGGTTTGGCTGTTATCATTCCATTAAATGGACATTATTAGTGGTTATCAGTCCCATGGAATGGCTTCAGACTGTCCCTACAGTGCCCCCTAGTGGTTTCCCAGCTCCATATACGTGGGAATGCAACAATCTACTACCGCTGGAGTCTGGTCTACTTTATCGTAGCCCATGTCATTTTCTCTAAAATTAACCTTAGTGGTTTTATGCCTCATATTAACCAGCTGACAGTCTGAAGCCATTCTATGGGACTGATAACGGCTAATAACGTCCATTCAATGGATGATAACATCCGAAGTGAGTGTTTTTTTTTTCATTCCAGATTGCTGCAGCAATCTACTTTAGTTTTAATGACATTCTGTCAAATATTTAATACTTAGACCTGAGCTTGCAACATGATTAGCTGTGACATTGGTCACAGAGCTCAGTCAGAAAAACAGGCAGAAGACTTCCTGCAGGCCAGCCTAATTTCTATCAAAATAAGAATTTTAAAGCAGTTTTCCTGGTTATAAACCAGATAAAACATTGGGGTGTGGGAACAGTTCATTCAGTCATATTCAACATGTTTGCATGACACCATTTGTTTAGTACAGTATATTGCTGTTCTTTCAATTGAACAGTATTTGTAGTGATATGTTTGTGTCATTACATGCACACACAACAACACAATTTATTTTCTGCATTTAACCCATTACACATGTGAGACACACATGAAGCAGCTGGCAGCTATTTGAGCTTATTAATGATCATTAAGTATTTTGCTCAAGGACACTTTTTTTTCTGTGATCCAAGACAGTTGTGTTACGCTGTGCCACAGTTGTCCCATTTGTGATCCTATGCTTTTAGTTAGTTGAGTATACAGTGGACCATGTAAACATCTGTGTCCTGACACTGCTTAGTGGAGCAGTCTGCCATGAGCTGGGTAACAGTTTGACGCATCAGGGGTCGGATTTATAAAACTGGCGTACGCACAATTTGAGCCCAGAAACTTGCGTACGCCACTTTTTACGCCGAGGTTGTGATTTATAAAATCCAAACTTGACGTGAAAATGTGCCTCACAGCTCTGACCCATGTGTTCGCTCATTTTGGAGACGTGAAACTGCGACACAG
>NW_013952806.1:358320-360695 GCF_001266775.1 Austrofundulus limnaeus
GGGCGTGCGTGCTTGCGTGTGTGTGCGGGCGCGTGGGGGGGGTGTCTGCCTTGGATAACAGAGCAGGCAGGAGCGGGAGAGGATGAGGAGAAGAGCGGGGGACTTATTCCTAATTTTATCAGACTTGCGTGTGTGTTTGAAGTTATTTTGCTCTGTGTAAAAGACAGATATTTGCTGGTTGGACTGGAGAGTGTGGAAAACTGCTTTAATCAAGGCTGAAGATGCAGAAGGTCAAACTACAGGAGCTGTCCATCTGAAGGACATGTTAGTCTAAAAGACATTTAACCATGAAATGTTCAGTTTGTGATGTTTTTATGACATACACCCAGCCCCTCGGACACTTAGCTAGTTTACAACATTWATRYAGAGTAAAAGAATAAAATAAAAACTTGTTGGACTGATTTGACATGATGTCTGAGACGTTGCAGCTGATAGGAGTCAWAAAACAGAACAGGGGGACGTTAGATGACCTGACACCCCTCTAGATAAATGTATTAAAAGAGTGATGGAAAATATGAGCACCAAGCAACAACCCTAGGTTCTCCCCTGAGAACCTGACCAAACTGTTTATGTGCAACCCTGGTTATAAGTGTTATAAGAATGAAAAGCTATACTTTGTGCTCTGACTGATGTCACAGCTGATATGAAACAAACTAATAAGAACAGAATTGAAACCATCACCTGACTGTTGCTTTAAAACACATCAGTTAGATTCACGTTGTAAACATGGTGATCAGTTTACAGGTTTCATATTGTTTTGTGAAGGCCCACACAGGTGGGCTTTATTTTCTTGATTACCTCCTTTACCTTTGTGTGATTTTGTGTGCGAGTCATTTTTCTAAAACTGGGAACTTGACATGTCCTTGTTCTGCAAGAAAATAAAAAAAAATATTTATTTTGTTCTCATCTTGTTTCCATGGCAGCCTGACAAGTAATGAAGGACAGGCGGCTGGCTCTAATGAAAACACCCCAGGAAGTACTCGACCCTTCATGCTGTAAATCCCCTTGTATTGAGGAACCAACATGTTCATTCTAGGGTTTAATGTGATGCTGATGATGCTTAATATTATAATTAAACACAAAACGTTCCTCCATCCTGCTGTACGTACTTTCCCTCTACAACACAGACTGTGTTCACTGACACAAGATCATTTAAAACTTTATATTTTACCAATTACATAATATCAAAACTCCTAAAGACCACATACTTTAGTTTTTGACAAAAAGGCATTTAAAGATGTAAAAACATTGGGACAAGTGCAATTTGAATGTTACTGAACATAAACTAAAGCAGCTGCATCATACACTGACTTCTCACAGAAATGTAAAAGATACTCTGCACAGACAGTGTCCAGGAAAAAATAAAACACACAAACTGGTGAAATGCCAAACAGAACACAAAGCCTGAAAAACATCAACCTTCACAATCTTTTACCCAATTAAAAAACAACATAATCAGACATCATCTGCAGAATCATCACAGCCTTGCTAAAGGAAATAACACAAAGTGAAAAATGAGAGCATGCAGATGAAGTGCTGCATGAGAGCGGAGAGGTGAAGACGTGAAGACTTCTGAATGACAACATGAATACACACTGACATGAATAATGAGCAAAGCAAACATTCACATTACACACAAGCTTTACTGAAAAAAATCATCCATCAGAAAAGTGAATCAAAGGCATACTTAGTCACTGAAGAGTTTTTAAATCCAAATGAAAATAATACATGAGAGCAGCGTTTCAGTCTTTTATTGTGAAAGGCAGCACGACACAGCCTCTCCAACAAAACATTTAAGAGCAAAAACCGTTCAGACACAGGGATGTTCTGAGAAAAAAATGTTTGCACTGCAGGGTGATTTTTCTACTGAAAACCTTCACTACAACAGTGATGAAGAAGATCCTTAGTGGTTCTAATGAAAATTAATTTCCTTTGAAGTGAGGTTCCATAGGTTAGTAACAGTTAATATCCTACCTGTTGTAGATACACTTTGAATGACTGCAGTTTGGAGAAAAGGAGTTTATTATGACCAGACTGATGAGCCAGCAGGTTCTGGTGTTATCAGTCCATTCTATGAGTCGGAGAACCCACTAGGAGCCACAGTTGGGACATTCTGAAGCCATTCCATGGGCCTGATAACGACTAATAACGTCCATTTAATGCATGATAACATCCAAAGCTGGTGCACCGAGTGCATGAGCTAACAGTTAACCTGAGAGGGCCAAAGTGGCTACAGAAACAACTAGGGGTGTCCCGATCCGATATCGATATCGGATATCGGTCCGATATCAGCCAAAAAACGAGTATCGGATTTTATCGGMCYGCATAWAAAATGTCCGATATAAGCGCTCCGATATTAGCAGTCCGTTCCAGCA
>NW_013952806.1:366619-372452 GCF_001266775.1 Austrofundulus limnaeus
TTTTTGATTGAAATTATTTTTTTTGATTGAAGATGCTTTTTGTTTGATTGAATAATAAAAACACAAATTTACCTCCATACATCTGCAGCATCAAACTCGTCTTTCGCAAATTCATCATCACTGAAAGATGTTTTCCACAGTGTGTTTTTGTGTTGAGGCAGGTACGGGGCTGCATTAGCAGCCTTACCTTAGCTTAGCAGGGGGAATCCATCTCATAGCGTCTGTACATTGTTTTGAAAGAAATGCAGTTCCACGTTATCCTTTTTGGACAAGCCAAAGCAGCGCTCGAAATACATATGAGTCCTCTTACCACTCAAGGTGAAAATACTAACTTTTTATACGCTTGTTAGCTGTCTCTTGTTCATTTTTTTCCCGCCTCGCTGCTTTATTGTAAACACGTGACCCTAAAGTCTCGTGAGACCGTGTTCGTAGTGCTGTTTCACCGCACCCAAAACTCAAGAGACTACGTCTGTGAGCGGAGCTGATGAGCCGGCTCTCAGCTGTTAGAGGAAGGTTGCACTCCATGAGGTACTGGTAACCAGCCGACGAGCTAGCGGTCGATCGCGATCGACTGGTTGAGCACCCCTGCTCTAAAACAAGTTAACTTAGCAGCTAACTCTCTACTGTAGTTTCCTCCATAGACATTTTACCCCCTGCCCTCCAGCGGAGATCGCTCCGCCTTCGAAACCACGTGACTGAAACCAGCTATTGTTGACAAAAAGTACAAATATGCACCTTGGACGATGGCATTATTTAGCAACTTTTAGGACACCAAAAGCAACTTTTCTTACTGAGGAGTTGGCAACAGTGTTAAAAATCTCCCTCCAAGCTCAGGTCAGAACTTGAGAGCCCTGCTTCATGAGTCAGTGCACTTCTACCGTTCACCTCTGTACTGGAGGTGGCGCTGTGCTTGTCAGACAGCTCTCATTACTCTTAAAGAGACACAGCCTGGTGGAAACAAGTTTCTCCAAGCAAATGCATATTGATTGAGTGAAGGAACATGACGACAAATTCACACATGATGCAGTTCACATTATTTTAACAGACTGAGGAGAGGAGAGGGAGTGAGCTGCTTTAGGGGTGGGGAGCTGCAAGTCATTTTTTTATTTAAAATAAATTTAAAATAATAGCCAAAGGATACATGTATACACAAACATTAGAATCATTTCTGTAAATCTTCTGCAATTAATATCAGTGTTGCCAACTCCTGAGCAAGAAAATTCCTTATTGGCTGTTCTAGAAGTCACTAGATGACGTCATCATTTAATTTGCATAGTTGGATGTTTGACAATAATTCTAATCTGAGCTATAGAAGAGATGATGAAGAGAAAAAAGTGAAGAAAAACACTAAATATGTTTAAAACTGCAATTAAACTTAATGAAAGGAAAATAATTTTATGACTTCAATGCTTAGATTCACATAAATTAAGTTTGTGGGAATCTTGAATTTAATCTGCAGACAGTTAGATATCACGAGGCACAGGGAGGAAGAGGTGAGGAAGTGACTGATCTGTGAGTCAAACACAGCTGGGTCCACAGATTTATTTTACAGAGACAGTACCAGAGAAAAAACATTACAGTAAATATTACATCCCACTTTGTAAACCAGACAGAAGCAGTGGCAGCTTTGTGCATGCGTGATTCATTTGCAGCAGTCTCTCCTCTCAGTTGACCTCAGCCAGGGCTGGGGGTAGGTACGGGGTGCTGCACGAGGCTTCAGTGAGTCGGACTGCTTTAGGAAGGGGGAGGGATTCACCGTGCCGCTCGCTGCTTGTGGAGGAAAGGAGGAAAGGAGGAAAGTGCTTGGAAAATGCTGTCGCCAAAGCTCCTAAAAGTCTCTAAAAACACCAGGAAAAGTCGCTAGATTTGTTGCTAGTCGCTATTTGGGAAAAAAGTCGCTAGATTTAGTGACAAAGTCGCTAAGTTGGCAACAATGATTAATATTAGTATAATCATTATTAGTGTTACTGTTATTATTATAGTACATGTAAGACAAATGAACTGAATGGGTCAGTGAACGGATTTTTGTCAAGAACTGTTGTTCCCATCACTACCTTGAACAGGATTGACTCCAGCCAACGATTATGTTTTGAAAATTTCAAAAATATCTGTCCAAAAGTTCATTAGCTATTTTAGCAAAAGCCAAACAGGGTTGACACAATTAATGCAACAGTTTCAATATAAATGACCATCAGTAGATTTTAAATAGTCATTCTGGTTTATAATCTAAACAATTTCTCTGACATAGTCCGATGCCGAGCCATGGAGGGCTTTAAACATTAATAAATATTTTAAAAATAAATCCTAAATTTAAGAGGCAGTCAGTGTAAAGTTTTTAAAATGTCAGCATAAAAGTTTTAAAATGAGCTAAATGAGTTTGGTTGAGTTCCAGCCTTTGTTTTGTTGGGTCAGTTGGATGTGGCGACCATATTAAATTGGGATGACTTCAACAGCAAATCAATTGTAGAAGAGACAAATAAACTCACTGACACTGGCAAACCTTTCAGCTTTGTCAGAGAAAGATCTGAATTATTGCTTTAGGGTTTTTATCATTTAAGTTGTGATCAACAGAATACTACTATTCTTTAGTTGCAGATCTAAACAAGGATAGTTTTAGCCTAGAATACAAACGTTGCCATTGGTACAGGATTAAGATCACTGAATGCATTTAAAACCAAAAGGGTTCATGTAAATAAAACTTGCGTGTCGTCATCTGTCTTTCATACATCTAGAATTGACATTTTCTGTCAGCTACCTGGACTAATGGCAGCTGTAAACGTCAGTTAATGTTCCACACCTGACCCAAGGACACCAGCGTGTCCTGTTGGGTGGGAGAGGAGCGAAAATGTTGATACAGCACTTGTAGATCCCATGAATCATGAGCACATGCTGACGCACCATGAAATCAATATGAAGTCAAGTAATAAGAGCCGGCAATCAGCAGCCTTATGAGGAGCAGGTTGGGTGCCATCCCTGTACATGATTCTGTTGACACACAGCAGAGGCCATGGCTAAAGGGCACGAGAGATTTACTGCAGCAATTTGGTGCAATGAGGAAAGACAATCAGGCTCATGAGAGCATTTCAGCCTGGTGTAAAGTTTTTAGGAGAAAAATGCAATGGTGCAAAGCAGTGCATCTGCTTTAATGATTATATACAGTAAAACTTTATAAAAAGCATCAATCTACAGAGTGCAATTTACAGAAACAAGAGGCTCAGTACAAATTCTACACAAGCATGTAATATAAGCCAGCCTTATTCATTATGAGAAACCAGAGGCAACAAAACTGATGTGTGGGTTTAATTTGAATGAAAACAACAGACAGTAACTGTTGCTGATATGAGTGGAGAGGTGAGCAGGGTGCCTCATTCATACAAACCGTGTGTTTTCTCTGGGAAAATGAGTCAGCCTTTACCCTGACATGTTCAGTAGAAGTGGCTCTACGTGTTGATTCAAGTCACACAAACTGTTATTGAATGTGTCATACAAGTAGGACTGCGTGGTGCATGCGATAGACGGTAGAAACAATATGAAGTTGGCCCACGGTAGAAATTTACCCTCTACCATTCTGTCGTCAGTTAGGTCATCGCACCTGTGTCGACAGGTCTGCGAGTGCAGAGACACCTGAGCAGGGAGAGTTTGAAATGTTCTGAAAATAAAATATAGCATTTTAAAATACAGATGGAGAGAATAAAGACTCAAAATTTTCCCTCCCGCTGTAGAAAAGTGACAACTTTTCGCAGAATCATTTCCTCCCTGCTGCACGTCGCGCAGAGCGAAGCTTTACAACTAGTTTTTTTCACGCCTTACTTGTCGGAGAAAAAAAAGTTTTTTTAATGTATTTTTTAACATGTAAATGACGAATTTTACTTGAAGTAGTGGTTACAACATCCACTTTGTTTTGATATTGTTGGAAATTTGAGAAATGTTTTTGTTTGTGGTTGGAACTGTTTTGCAATATATATTGATTTGATTTATTTATTTAACAGGAAAAGATTACCAAAAATCAAGCCTGACTCAGCATAATTGCTGTTTTACAGCAGGTTCCTGTTCTGCAGCACATAATACACTCAGAATTACAGCATCACAATCACATCATTATACACTATAGACACAAAGACAAACAAGCAGACCAAATTTCAGAAAGGCAGCATTTGCAAAATCGGACGTCTAAATATGAGCACAACAAAAAGTGTCCAGCAGATGGCAGACAAGATTCTTCTTAAAGGGCTGTAGTTTTGAAATGGACTTTATGTTTTGAGGAATGTCATTCCATGCTTTAGTATAAACATAGAAGAAAGACCTCTGGCCGTAACAGTTTTTAAAAGTTGGTAATATCAGTTGTCCTTTTGTAACATATAAAGCATTCTTTTGTACTTCTGTTATGTTCATTTGCACTACAGCAAAAATACTGGGTTTGATTATGATTACAGTTTACTGCAAAATAAATACTCTAAAAATTACATTATCTTTGCTTTTTAAGGTAATTCTCTACCGCGATATATACTGTTACCGTGAAGGGATTTAATTTATACCGTGATATGAATTTGAGGTCATACCCCATATACAAGTATTAATAAATGGGATATTTTAACATAAAAAATCTATTATAGATTCTTGCCACACAGTTTTCATGATCTTAACTTGCAAAGCTGTTTGTAAAAGTCCAAAATTAGCTGTGCACCAGCAGCTGCTGAACTAACATCTCTTCTGGTTGTTTTGATATGAAAGCTTGATGTGCAGGAGTGTTACTTCAGCCATTTAATTTGGGCTCTGAATTCATCAAATCTAAAAACCAAACTCATCATTTTGCACCATGTTTTTATTTTAGTAAGCCTGAGTGAGATTAAAGATGTCTTTTGAAATTATACTCTGATGTAGAATGCACTCTCCCCAGATGCACTGTCCCAATGCTGCTGGTGCACACCTAATTAAAACTGATGAGGTTTCTCTCACATGGAATCAATGAAGTCATAACGCTGGACTGCATCGTGGAGACAATTGCAGTGTGTAACATGCAGCGTCGTTGTTTATTTTAAATATCTAGTGTTTTCCTATTTATTTGTTTTGCATTTGTAGATTTAGAGATTTGTGTAGATATGTGTTTAAAGTTCAACCAGATGTTTGGTGCGTGATTCAGCAGTAGATGGCCGACACAGAGAAATGCTTAGTCACATTGTTCATTGAGTTTTCATTTAAATAAAAAAGAAGCAGCTGTGAGCAGTGTTACTGAGTCTATACAGGCAGTGATGGAGTTATCTGAAACGGGTGATTGGGAAGAACTGACGATTAGAATCCAGACAATTTATTCTTGAAATACCGAACTTATTTAAGTATAATACATAAAATTAAATCCATAAAATCATCCATAAAGTTGAGGGGTAGTACTATACTCGGATAAATATTTTTACTTATGGATTTTAACCAAAATATCAGCTTCATTCACAAATTTGAGTCCGGAAATGAGACCACGTTGAAAAAGCAGTTGAAGCGAGCTCACCTCTGACACTCCTCTGTGCTTCAGAGTGAGATAATAACAGATCCAGGCAGGAGACATGATGTGAAAAAAAGGGGAAAACAGCAGTCCTGCAGCTCAGTAATGATAACAAACTAATGACATTAGTGTGTGACCGRRCCGCTCCTGGAACAACAACAAACACATGTTCGTCTGTAATGGCTGCCGTCTACCGGTGTTCTGAAAAAGTTTGTATCCCTGAAAAAAGTTTCCCCACCAGAGGCTCGCGAGTAGGAAGTAATCTGCTTTTCCTCCAGAAGATGGTCCAAATCTCTTGTTAAGTGTCTGACTTTTGTGTTGATGCCTCCTGGTGGACTA
>NW_013952806.1:372611-375975 GCF_001266775.1 Austrofundulus limnaeus
ACTTTAAGTAGATATAAATTTAGTTAACTCCTTAAGGATGCAAGTTATTGATAATGAATTAATCTGAAGTTGATTTATCTTATAGATTGATTAACAATTAATTAATAAGCAGCCATTTAAAAAAAATGGAGTTTTCKCTTGAATCAAGAGGGTCTTCCCATAAAATTAATTATTTTTTCTGCTATGTTTGCACCATTTGTCCACACACAAACCTTAAGTGAATGCAGCGAAAATTAAGAGTTTTAAAACCTGGTTTTGAGACGTGCACGTTGACTAGAGATACTGAACAGATTATTTTACTAGTTTTTAGAAAAGTCTAAGTTAATTTTGAATAAACATTGTTTTTGCGTGGACAAGGCCTGATGCTTTGGTGGAAAAATTACACAATATTTCATACTAAACAAAAATACAAATCAAAACACATCTGTAGTTAAATTGATTCATTTACTGCGTGACGTTCCTGCTCCCTGCACATACAATAGCTGCGATAGATTTTAGCTTGTGACACGTTCGTCAGGAAGCTGGGTATTTTTTGCTACTTTCTGTTTCGAACTAAATGAATCAATGAAAGCAGATTTTCTATGAAGGCATTTCTGTGACAGTTTCTTCATCTTTTCCACCATACGGGTTGACATATGCTTGTTTAGTTGTCTGCATTTGACAGAGGAGTAAAGATCCTCACTTTTTTCTCCCCGTTCGTCATGTACACAAATACTCTCGACAACAGCTATCATCCTGTGTGGGGCCTGACACATAGTGTGGAGAGAAAACGGCAGACACAAAGTGATAATGAGAGGGAGTGGGAGGAAAGGTGGGACAGTGAGAAGTGCGTCTTGTCTTTTTTAAACCATCCTTCCATGGCTTTTCCTCATTTCCCTGCATCGTGCACCTCACCCTGTCTCATTCAGTCCTTCATTCTGCTCCCACTTAGCTTTTACTCTAAACAGGTTGTCTCTTCTTTTCCGCCACTTTTATTTTTTAACATTATACAGTCATACGTGGCAGTTTTTTAGAATCTGCTCAGATATAGAGAATTTATCTGATTCCTACTCCCTGACTTGGAAGGTATCCTTCTTACTGCTGGATGTTTCTCTTTTTTAGGTTTTAAGGACATCAATATTAAGCCCACTGTGGCTTTTTTGAAGTTTCAGAACCAGCTCAAGCTCTGCTGATGAAAATACATCTCAAAGAAACTTGAATGTCAAAAGACAAGGAAAAAAAGCCACTGCACCTAAAAAGTAGACCCTTGAAGTAAAATATGCCCAAAAAACGTTAAAAGAGCACTCTGTAAAGACTTGAAAGGTGGCACTAGAAAGAAAGGAGTTTCTGCTTCAGAGAGCAGCAGCTAATAATTCCCAGCAAACATGACAGGAACAGAGAATTTTTTAAGCTGAACTTAGTTTGATGTAATTATCACTATTTTTTAACTTTCAAAATATGCTTGACCCATTAAAAACCGACTGATGTTCAGTTTGTTACTGTCAGATTTTATGGTGAGTGATATTCCTGACATCAAACTTACGTTCATCAGCTTTAAAAGAAACAAGATTGCTTTAGTTTCTCTCTTTTCTTTGTTTTGATTTATTATTGTTATTTATTAAATGGAACAATTTAAATTAAATTAACTTTACAGAATACTAGACATTACTAGTAGAAACCAACAAAATTCTGATTTTAGAGGTAATATTTGTGTCATGCTAGGTGCTGTGGTTTATGTTTTGTAAGACGTCAACACTATGTATCTTGAGCATATATTATTGGGACAGACATTCCTTTTCTAAATCAATAACTACACAAATGTTACAGTAATCGTGTTTCCATTCCAGTTGTAGAGAATTTTTATCGAACATTTTAAAATTCGCAAAAATAAATAAATAAAAATTTGAATCTAGACTGTTTCCATCTAGTTTCCCTCTCGACTGTTTGATGTGAATAAACGAGGCTACACAACGCATGATTACATCAGACGAGGCTACGCAACGACGTGGGCGACAAACTTTGCAGTAGTAAACAGGAAATGAAACTTGCTAACTAGCAGAGGCTAATCATCTCGGGACAATGGAGTGATTTTTTTCGTTAATGCCTTGCTATTGGGCAAGTTGTAATTATTATATCTATTCAACTAGTACAGGCTATGTTTAACGCTGCCAGGAGACGCAGCCTTGTTTTTGTGCGTTTATGATAACATCCAGGACGAGGCAGGAAAGCGGAAACAGCTGAAYGTCACGTGAGGTAAATATGCGCTACGTCAGAATTTATTCGACAAACATGTTTCCATCTCCCGTTTTGCGCATACTTTGCAAATCATCCAAAAACCACCTCAAGCGAGCGTAAAAACTTTTTAGCAAATTGAAGGTTTTTTTTTTCAAAGTTTGCTGTTTCCATCTGACTTTTTTCGCATTTTAATGCGACACTTTTAAATGCGCATCAAAAAGCCTTGATGGAAACACGGTTACTTTGGCACATTTTCTGTGAAAAAAAGTTATGCTATATGTTGCAAAATATTTTTTAGATTATTTTTTGTGCTCAAAATGTTTGCCCCTTTCCTCCTGACGATGTGCCAAGGTTGTGCCTAAACAAATCAGGTCAGTGTTAGACCCAGCACCCACATCTACCAAAACAGGAGTATTTTTATCTGTACTATAAAAACAGTCCTGAATCCTGAACTTGTTTCAGGATTGGCTTTCTAATTTGAGTTGAAGAAATAGTTTGTGTATGCAACTGCTGTGTTGTGCGTGTGTGTGCATGTTTTGATAGTGTGCATGTGTGATATCTCAAAAGTATGTGTGTGCAACTGTTGTATTGTGTGCATGCTTTTATTTGTATGCGTGTGATATTTTAAAAGTATGAATGAGCAAATATAGTCTTGTGAGTGTGTGTGACAGAGTCTATAGTAGTGCGTGAGAGAGAAAAGATAGTTTAAGTCCTACCAGGCGCCCCATAATATTCCCTTCTGCAGACACTGAAGGTCTTTGAGAGATGCCACACGCTGGTAGATTGTATATATCTCAGCTTGAGATATAAAAAAAACACATAGTGGGTATCTCTACTCTCTTTCACTGTGGTTGTGCAAAATCAGCACCCTTGTACTACTGACCACACTTACATGTCATATACTGGTAAAAAACAATTTTTTTGGGTGTAGTAACAATTAATTGTGCTTTTAAATTTTACATAAAAAATATCAAGATATCTAAACTACTAGAATTTACTGAATACACAATACACATTATATTTATCAGTATTACTGTACAGAAAAAAAATGCTAATATAATTTTCCCAGTAATATTGAAGTGTTTTTTCTGGACAGCACATAAACATGAATATATGAAGTAACTTCTACTCTTCTGGACTAAAACTGAGG
>NW_013952806.1:376605-378453 GCF_001266775.1 Austrofundulus limnaeus
ATCTAGTAAAAGTTATTAAGAATATAGTTAAAGATTTCTGAATAAATCAGGTAAATTTCACTTAATTTGATCAAGTGTTACAAGATTTAATTGAACAAATTAAAAATTTACCTGATTTATTCACAAATCTTTAACTATATTCTTAACTTTTACTAGATAATGATGAGAGTAAATACATGAATTTGTAGCATTTAAATTTACTTTACAAATGTTAGTGCAAATTTGTTAGAGGAGTTTTTCAAGTAAATCTTACAAGTTATTTTTTCAGTGTATGTTGCACATGGGAGGCAGGAGTGATGCTCACCCATGTGCAACTTATGGCCTGCATGAACATCACAGGTTCCATTAGAACACCACCCATGGCAGCCCTTCAAGTGTCAGCACAACAATTGTTGTGTGGTATCTATAGAAATGTCAGAATTGTGGCCAAATATTCATAAAACCCATTTCTACGTCCACCAGACACAGATAAAATGACCAGCGGTTGAAGAAAACCCCTTTGGGGCTGAAGAGATTAAATAAGATCCTACCATGTTGATCCTACCCCTTTGATTTCCTTGTTTTCTATATTCTGTTAGATTTGTTCTGTCTGCTTCAAATACTTTCATTTTAGATAACTATAAAGGGATAAACAAAACACTACATTCTTCAATTATATCTTTGATATATTAAGATTAAACAGGAAACATGAAGTAATAAGAGATATTTAGATCAGATTTAACCCCACATGTAGATTTGCACACTTTACAAAGCCTCATATTTTATCAGTTTATGAAAAGTCCCATGAGCCTTTGCTACTTGAGCGAATGGCAGACTTTCTCCAAGTGCACAGACTAAAACTAAAGAGGGCGATTGCACTGGCTGCTAGCTTAATCTGTAAAAATAAAGGATTTTACTTAAGTATTTGTATTTCATGTATTATATTAGTGCATTTGGCCCACAGCTGTGGATAGATTTTCATTTTGGCCCTCTCGGGAAAAATATTTGGGCACCCCTGAACTACAGGTTCTAATAATAAAAACAATTCTTAGAAATTCATGTTCTGTTGCTCTGCTGGCTGTAACTATGAAACCAAAGCACCTATTGAGACAGTGGCATAGATTCTCACCTTGTTAACATAAACATGACTTTCTAATAAACTTTTTAGCTGTAAAAACATTCATGTTTTAAAATATTAAATTCAGTTATATGAGTTAAGTTACATTGCATGGAAAGTAAGCATAACTTTACATATTTTTTAAACTTTCAGTAAAAACTGTTTCCTTTTGAGATGTTTATATGAAGCAGTAAAATGAATAGTTCAGATCTTTTGAAAAAGACTTCAGTAAAAACATTATAAACAAATAATATCTTACTTGCTGCAGATGGCTCATTGAACTGCCACAGGAGTTTGGAGTTTGGAGAAATTGTTAATTACTGGCCAGACTGCAGAGATACTGTTAATAGTTTCAAACCCAAAGCAGGTTACCATCCAGCATCAAAGTTTTCCAGTGCTTCATGTGCAGGCCCTGCCACACTAGAAGGTTTTAGGGAACCTATGCTGTAATGACAAATTTTGTCCAAAAATTAGTAGCCTCTTTTGGACATGTACAAACTGTGTTGCCAACAACTTGGACAAAAAACAAACAAAAAAATTAATAAATAAAAAAAACTAAGTGACTTATCAGGCCAGGGGTTTGCACTGGTGCAATGAGTTGTTTCTCATTTATTGACAGTCCTACCATTATAAAGGTTCGACTGAGCTTTTATTTATTTATTTTTTAAATGTTATAGAGCCATTTTTGGAGCATCTATACATCAATACAAACCTTACATCCCAATGTTTCAAAATGTGTATGGTATTTATCC
>NW_013952806.1:380208-384651 GCF_001266775.1 Austrofundulus limnaeus
GGTGAATGCCACAAATTCTCCTAAATCACTCGTACGCACAATTTAAGAACAAATCTGTGCGTACGAACGGTTCTTGCATGAGGCCCAATGTGAGGGAACTCAATGGATCGGGGTTAAATAAGTGACGCTAACCAATGAGAGTATTTACACTGGCTCCACATGGCGGGGCAGGGGGGTGGAGCCGAGTTGTATCGAGTGTAAATCTGGGGTTGGTATCTTGAAAAGTCCAAGCAGTCTACAAGTTGGCTGTATTTAACATATAGTATGAATGAATGTGTGTGTGAATGAGGACACATACAGTACTATTGTAGAGGTAAGAGCTTTGAGTATGTTAGTAGGAAAGAAAGGTGATATACACTGCTCAAAAAAATAAAGGGAACACTCAAATAACACATCCTAGATCTGAATGAATGAAATATTCTCATTGAAAACTTTGTTCTGTACAAAGTTGAATGTGCTGACAACAGAATCACACAAAAATCATCAATGAAATATAATTTATTAACTAATAGAGGACTGGATTTGGAGTCACATACAAAATTAAAGTGGAAAAACACACTACAGGCTGATCCAACTTTGATATAATGTCCTTAAAACAAGTCAAAATGAGGCATGTGTGTGGCCTGTATGACCTCCCTACAACGCCTGGGCATGCTCCTGATGAGGTGGCAGATGGTCTTCTGAGGGATCTCCTCCCAGACCTGGACTAAAGCATTCGCCAACTCCTGAATAGTCTGTGGTGGATGGAACGAGACATGATGTCCCAGGTGTGCTCAATCGGATTCAGGTCTGGGGAATGGGCGGGCCAGTCCATAGCTTCAATGCCTTCATCTTGCAGGAACTGCTGACCCACTCCAGCCACGAGGTCTAGCATTGTCCTGCATTAGGAGGAACCCAGGGCCAACTGCACCAGCACATAGTCTCACAAGGGGTCTGAGGATCTCATCTTGGTACCTAATGGTAGTCAGACTACCTCTGGAGAGCACATGGAGGACTGTGCAACCCTCCAAAGAAATGCCCCCCCCCAGGTAGCGCCTCCAGCCTCTGGACACCACGCTGACAGTCACAGCAAACCTTCTTGCCAGAACTCGCATTGACGTGCCATCCTGGATGAGCTGCACTACCTGAGCCACTTGTGTGGGTTGTAGAGTCCGTCTCATGCTACCACGAGTGTTAAAGTAACACTAACATTCAAAAGTGACCAAAACATCAGCCAGACAGCACAAGTACTGAGAAGAGGTCTGTGGTCCCCACCTGCAGAACCACTCCTTTATTGAGTGTGTCTTGCTAATTGCCAATAATTTCCACCTGTTGTCTTTTCCAKTTACACAACAGCAGGTGAAATTGATTGTCAATCAGTGTTGCTTCCTAAGTGGACCAATTGATTTCACAGAAGTTTGATTTACTTGGAGTTATATTGTGTTGTTTAAGTGTTCCCTTTATTTCTTTGAGCAGTGTATAAGTGCAGTACATTTACTTATGTGCAACATTATTGTAACTTCTGCACAGCATGGTGGAGCAAATCGCAATGAGGGCCGTTGTCACACAGTAGCTGCGTTTCCGTTGCAAATGTGCGCAAAACTTTGTCGATATTCTATTAATGTCGAAAAACATAGTTTCGCAACTGCGGTGTTTCCATTAAGTAAGAAATGTTATTAAAGTCACGTGAATACGTTTGTTCTCATGATAAGTCATTACAAACATGGCAGTGATGGATGTAAACACATAGCATGTTGCTACCACGACACTAGCGCTCATCATCAGAGGAGACGTCGGCGTCTTTTATCGAGGCTTTCCAGAGACAAGTCCCTACTTGGGAGCGGCTAATTTGCACATTTTCATGGTCAATAGAAACACAGCTAGTGACTCACATCATCAACGTACGAAAAAAGTACTCATGTAGTGAGGTATCATTTATCAAAATGCCAGGCTTTCAAATTTAAGCTAACCGCTAATGCTAATTTCAACAACGGCTCTAGTTCAGCCAGTGTACCACTCAAGTCTGGAAGGGATGGATATCTGTCTGCAGCAGGGAGGGACGCAGCATCAGGAAGCCTCCTGTTGGTGCTCTGGGACCAGGGAGGAGCTCACAGCAGCCCAGTGCAGAAACACAGTCACATCAGAGTCTCTCAAAGTCTCAATAACACCAGAAAAATAGTCGCTAGATTTTCACTAGTCACTTTTCTGACAAACAGTCTCTTGAGGGGTCTGAGAACCTGGTAAATATAGTGACAAAGTCACTAAATTGGCACCTCTGAGTTCTGTAACCCGCTGGCTCTCATGTCAGCGAGCAGTGTGCGGCTCAATTCTGTCACACATTGAAACAGTCAAATTATTATTATCGACTCTACATCGGACAGAGGGCAAAATTATCGTACAAATACAATAATTACCATACGTTTGGCAACACTGCTGAGCCAGCCAGTCACTTTTTTTGACTCTGATCATTTATTTAATTACATCTTAACATTCAGTACTTTGCATTGAGCATTACGGCTGAGTGTGGGGGTGTAGAGGGCAGAAACTCTGAGGTACAGCTGAGATCCATAAAGGAAAATATCATGAAGGTGTGCACGGTTTTATAAATCTGAAATTTTTTTTGGCATGTACCGGTATACCCCATTTTCACCTTTTGGCCGTACATTCCCTTTTAGTATGAATTCTACCCATTCTTTCTAAATGAGACCCCTGAGCTGTTTCTTTATGGCTAAAAGGCAGTACAAACTGCAGAAAGAGTGTCATTGTGATGACTAGAAAACAAGCTTACACGCTCAGTTCTTACATGGTATTGCCTTATAGTGTACAGGGTTTTTGGTGTTATTGTGTAGGCAGACATGTTACCTCCACACTCATGGAGCAGCAACCTCCTTCTGCTGAAGCATTGTGGTAAATCCTGTTTTACACTTTTTTTAATTTGGTATTTCCAAACTCTCGTAAAAAAATTCAAGCAGTTCAACCAAAGTGTTATAAAGCAAACTGTGTGTGTCTGCTGCCTGGTACTGATCGTTATTGGAAAGCGTATTCTCTGCTGATAGTGGTGCTGCCATTTTTATCCCAATGGGAAACTGTGGTACAATGCTCCTAAATGTGATTCAGACTGAATGAACCAAAACCACCAAAAAAAGATAATTCATCATTCTGTGCAGCTGAGAAATGTTGCTTTCAAATGTGCTACAGATGTACAATTTGACTTCATTTGAAATAAAGGTAAAGATTATTAAAAAATAAACAGTGATAACATTTTTGAAAAAATAAACAATAAATATAAGCAGACAATTATAAAAAAGACTTGTACTGTCTTGGTTTTCTGAGACTATTATTAAAAATGCTGGTACAAACACCATGAAATCAAAATAATCTGAGTAATGTGACAAAAAGTAGTTTGTTTTGGATAATAATGTCATGAATATTTAAGATTAATTTTGATTTTAAAGTTCTGAAGTGGTCTTAGACGTCATCACAGTTGTGAGTCAGTGACATCAATAATTCAACACAGACATTAAATTAGAGCATTGTAATAAGAACATAATGAACACTCTGTCAGCATGTGTACAAGTAAAGAGTGTCTGGAGCAAATTAAAGTTTAATCAACAAAGGTGCACAAATGTGGTGTGTATCAAAGTGGGTCTTAGCGTTTTAGTACACTAACACACAGAGCAGCACACAAGTAACACAATTTGTTGAATCACAGCCGTTGAATGTTCTGTAAAATGCTTAGTGCTTTGTTCAGTTTGGATTATTAAAACCTTAGTAACTAATGAGCAACGAGAGAAAGTGAGTTAGTGAAGTTTAAGGGATATTTTTGGAGAAACTGCAGCACTGTGGCGCTCTGGAGCGCGACACAACGAGGAGCAGTGTGCCACACGTGCAGCAGCAGTGATCAAACTGGGGTTCCACAGGAGCTTTCCAGAGGCAGACCCATCAGGACTGTGTCAGTCCAGTCCACCCAGAGCTGAATCATGACCAATGGAACGGTCTCATCCATCTGAGTCTAAAGGCTGAGTTATGGTCACGCTCTGGAGCGTGCACCCTCACCTGCAGTGGAGGTGTTTCATACTTTGTGTTTACGTTGTTGTAGATTTCTCCAAAATGACACGTGGAAGTTCACTTTACAACTTGTGAAAATGCTGTAAGTAGGAGAACAAAAGCTGGACAGACAAACAGACTGCACACAAAGGCTGCGGGGCTGCAGTGTTTGTGGAGACTCTCCAACATCATGTCACGTCATGTGAACTCTACTGAGACGCAGAGACTCGTTTCTTCATATCAGCTATGAAATAAACTAAGGCTACGTTCACACTGCAGGCAAATCCGACCCAAATTCGATTTTTTGACCCATCTGACTCATATCTGATTTTTTTATGACAGTCTGAACGAGACAAATCCGATTTTTTCTAATCTGACCCAGGCCGTTTCAGTATGTGGTTTTAAATCAGATATATA
>NW_013952806.1:385156-386503 GCF_001266775.1 Austrofundulus limnaeus
CTGATGCAGGTCACATTTAAAATGTAATGTGAACGTTCACACAAAAAGATGGGATTTTTTCAAAAAATCACAACTGAGCATTAAGACCTGCAGTGTGAACGTAGCCATAGATCTATGTTCTACCAAACATTTAAGTTCCTCTGTGTTTACAGTAATTATGGTAATAAACTCGTGTGCAAAGTTAACATTTTCAGACTCAATGTATGATCCAGTTGCGCAATACAGCAGTGTGCACGCACACGCACACACACACACACAATCACTCGTTCTTTGCGTGATAAACATATTTATTCATATTTTTACTTAGGATTTTTTTCTCACTCACATTATATTAAACTCATTATTTTTATGACATTAGAAATCATTTCTGATCACAGGGATCAAACGTGTCCTTCACACATGCAGGAAGTAATTAGCCTCTGTTTAACATATGTTAATGAAGGCGTGTCAGTGGAGGAGTCTTACCTGCGCTCAGTTCCACGTTAATTGTGACGTACAAAAGAAATGTGTGTGGATTCAGGCGTACGCACAGTTTGATACATCTGGATTTTTTTGTGCGTACGCCRTTTTCTGGATTTGACCGTACGTCAGGTTTCAGTAAGAAATCCACGCAAGTCTTTGTACTTGAGGCCCCTGGTCTTTATTTTTCAGTGCATACTTTTGGCTGTTGATGCTGAAAAGTTCCTGTTATGACAAAGTCTTGTGAACCAGCTTTTGAAGGTTTAAATGATCTGAGCAGAGCTTGCTTCGTTGGTTTCCAGTCTTTCCTCCACATCGCATCAACACAAATCTTCTGCCCTCATGGATCTTAAGGAAAATAAAAAAAATGGCAGCTGACCCTGCACCATTTGTGAACACAAAGCCACACCAAATCCATTTCAAGTCTACAAAATTACATAAATATTTAAAAACAAAAGTTGATTCTACAGGTAATTCTTATGAGGAGTGATAATAGTTCAACATCTGTGACGTCACACAAGCTCTGCTTCCTGCAGGAGCTCATAGAAATTCAAACTCTGATTTTCATACAGTTTGTAGAAAATGTCATGTTTTGGTCACGTTTACGAGTTTTAGACATTTTGTGGATAGTCATACTGCAAATAACATACTATCAAAATAAACAGTTATTTGACCAACTAAACTTCATTTAACCTTTAAGTCCTCCTGTGTGAACATCTACAGTGGGGTGTGAAAGTTTGGGCAGCCTTGTTAATTTTCCTGATTTGCCTTTATAAATCATTGATTGTTTGGATAAAATAAATCAGTTAAATATATCATATAGGGGACAAACACAGTGATATTTGAGAAGAGAAATGAAGTTGATATGATTTACAGAAAGTGTGCAAT
>NW_013952806.1:388284-390862 GCF_001266775.1 Austrofundulus limnaeus
CTGCTGTTGTCTTTAGTCTCTTCTCTACATGTTTATTGTAATTATTTCTATTAATAACATGTTATCCTTTTTGTCTCTTTTCTGGTCCAGGACTGGTGACTGGTTCTTCTGTGTTTACCTGTGTCTCTTTCCTGTCCTCCAAACAGCCGGTCGAGGCAGATGGTCTCCTGTCCTGAGCCTGGTTCTGCTGGAGGTTTCTTCCTGATTAGCAGGGAGTTTTTCCTCTCCACCGTTTGCTCAGGATGGGAGACTGTGATGAAGTGATTCAACACAATCTGCTGCTTTCTTCTTTACATTGTTCTTTTTATCTACAGTGTCCTAAGACAACGGATGTTGTGACTTGGCGCTATATAAATAAACTGAACTGAATTGAATTAAAATCTAATGTTACAACTAGTCAGGGATCCCTTTAAATACCCTTTCTCATAATTGGAGTCACATGTGTATGGAGGTCAAGGGTCACTGAACTTACCAAACCAAATTTGAGTTTTTATAATTAGTTCTAAAGGTTTTGAAATCAATAAAATGACATTCCCTAAATTTATGCACCTGCCTAATTTTGTTTAACCAATTATTGCACACTTTCTGTAAATCATATAAACTTCATTTCACTTCTCAAATATCACTGTTTGTCCCCTATATGATACATTTAACAGATGTTTTTTTCCAAACAATCAATGATTTATAAAGGTAAATCAGGAAAATTAACAAGGCTGCCAAACCTTTGCACCCCACTGTAGATTATCTGTCAAACAGTCAAAGGTATTGCATTTCCCTTTGTTACATGACAAACAATATGGACATTTATAGACAATCGATCTTGACTGTTGGATGATGAAAGTAAATTTAAACACCACTGGTTTCTACCAACTGTAGTAAAGTGTCTCATTTTCAATTCTTGCATGATTTGAAAAGTGCACATGTTTCATCTCTAACTGGTTTATATTTTCAGATGTGATAAATAACATGTTGATTTTAAATGAGGTGACAACTGACTAACATGAGCTTTTAGAGAATTTGTTACATTTGCTGCTGCAAAAATAAAAACACAAAAAGAATGTTTCCCTTTGGGTGGCTGAGAGGCTTACAGGGTGTGTGTGTGTGTGTCTGTGGTGGTGGTGGTGCGGGGTGTGGGGGTGATGTGGAAAAGCTTCGATAGACAGCTGAGAAAATGTGCTTGGACAAGCAGGGTATTGAGAGTCAATGACTGATGTTACTCGTTTCATAATTGATCAGATCTAACAGGTTCGTGGTTGGTACATGTCACCAGAGGATTCGACATTGTTTCGTCAAATTGGGTTTCTTTGGTACCGGCCCAGAGGATATGTAAAAATCGGCACATTGCCCTGCACCGAAAGACATAAAGCAGGGAACAAACCATCCAGCTGTAACTGCTCAGGCAGTGGCGCTGAAAAAGATGAAAGCCAGATTGTTAGCATCAGTGACATCACTACAGAGTGGGGATTGCGTCAGCTTCTTCAAACAGTCCTTATAAAATACCAAAGCAGGACTGACTGCCTGTTCTTGTGATAACAGAGTGGGCCCGTGGGATTCTGTTGACAGTAATCACAGCTGTCTATATTTTCTGCCCTACAAAGCTTTTTTTGCAGTATTTCCTGATCATGTTTTGTAAATGATATGAAAACGTCTTTCAAACGTGACACTCAATAAGTATAGTACCTGTTACATAATACAGTATTGAAGAAATATGACTTGTTCAATGTTTTATATTTCATTGGTCTTTTTTCTGATCACAGAGTTGTACATATTAGTACCCATCAGTCTTGTGCTGCAACGCAAAAAATTCTTCCTTGATTTCTTCATAACAACACCTACTACACAAATTCCCCAATTCCAGTGTTTACTAAGCTGAACCAATAAGTTTTTTTATACAGAATGTCCACCAAAAGGTTCCATTATTATTATTTAGGATCCCTGCATGTGGTAAGCGGGAGTCATTGTTTTCGTACATTTTTTTTTGTTTGTTTATTTTTTCAGTGATTTTTGGTCAACCGTAGCACAAAAACAGCTGCACCGATCAACATGAAATTTGTCAGGACTGTAGGTGAGTCTGACCTACACTGATCCAGCCAACGGTTTTACGATAGACCCCATATTTGAGGAGGGGGCTCCATCCAAAGAGGGGGTGTCTGCACATGCAAAAATGCTTATAACTTATTAACTGTTCAACATAGAAGCTTCAGACTTTTTTTGTTGTTTAGCTCTGATGAAGCTCTATCCATCAGGCCCCCAATCAGTGCCCCCCCCCCCGGACCCCCACTTTATCTGGAAAAGGGGGTATCTGGACATACAAAAATGCAGTGGAGGCTGGTGAAATTTTCTCCAGGTGGGGCTACAACTCCAAAATAGACACATCCCAAAAAGCAATCAAACATGTACTAAGTTGTATCACACCAGTGTATTTATTAAACAAATGACAATAATAAAACAGCATTACAATGTCATGTAGTGTTTTATTTTTAGTACATAAATTTTGCTCTTCTCTTACTGAGAATCAAATTTCTTCATGACTCTGGTTAAATTCAGGGATGTTTTACCAGATTCTTCTCTATATAGC
>NW_013952806.1:391531-392946 GCF_001266775.1 Austrofundulus limnaeus
ACTTCTGAGTTCTGGTGCATTTGTGCGTGCGGGGGTCATTATGTTACCGCTATGTGGTATTTAGTTTTGTTTTTTCATTTTGTTGTGTTTGAACTCGTTTTCACATCTAAAAGCTAAAAGGTCATGTATTGATATTTTCAATGAACCTGCACACATTGTGTAATGGTGTGGAAATGTGTTGCAGTACATAACAGAACAGCAAAACTCGAGCTGAACTTCCTGTTGAAATGTCTTCTCTTTCATCCTCACTTGGCTAAGAGCATATTCTTGTTTACAGCGACGGCCCAGAGGAGCTGTTGCAACACACAAACGCACTTTCTTCTGACCAGCACAGTCGATTGCGAGCGACCAAGTCATTCCTTGTTTTTAGTCATTGTAGGCATTAATCTGTTTACCAGGATCAGTTATTTTGTTTTTTATCTCAACTTTGTTCATTTACATCCAAGTCAACAAATCCTAAACAGTCAGCAATCGCCACATTTTAACACCAAGCACTGCTTTTTTGTATAGGAGCAAGAAATGCACCAAAATGTGTTTCTGTCTTTTCATCTCACTGAGATTTTGACATCCTTGGTGGGTGGAGTGAGTGAATGGTGTATTTAATGCCAATATGTCTATTAGATTTACTTTGACAATTGCTGCTGTTCATTTATGGAGCTGGCAGCTTTGACTGCAAATTGGGTAATTTTTCAAAGGAGTTATGAAAGAACATTTGAAAAAAAAGCCTCTTCTCCTCTGACATGATACCTCCTGAGCTTTGAGGACAAGATAACAATAAATGACAAGGTAAGGCAGTGAGAAGCTTCAACTTATATTTCTTGTAGTTTTACATTTTTCATTAAAGGTTTTAGGACAAGTGAAGATGAGCTGAACAATAACTCATCACAAATAAGTTTCAGCCTGTTTTTGCCCTTTCTTACAGAACGTTCAAAGTTTTAAAGTCACATTTGTAGAAAAGATGTAAAACAGAAAGTTTCTGCATTTGAGCTGGCAGTGCTAACCCAAGTAACACAAATATACTGATGAAAGTATGTGTAACAAATGTTCAACCAAGAGTTTTCAGATTTGACTCATCAAAACTTAGCCATGTGTTAGGATTTCAAAACACTAATTAAATTTGAGGCATTGAATGCAATTATTACCTCATGAGAAATACCCAAATTGCAAATATTGCAGTCTGTACTTTATAATACTTCTGTACATGATGACACAATACAGTGTAATGTTATATTGCAACTGTACTAAGTCTTATTAATGCCATAACGTCCAGTGGTAGGCACAGTTCACCTAAAGCAGAGATTCTTAACCTGTGGGCCGTGGCCCAATTGTGGGCCGCAAGCGCCACCTTGAGGACATCAAAAGAACAACAGTTTTTAACTTTGGGCCGCAGAGGGCCGTGGGACCACATTGATTTT
>NW_013952806.1:393451-394630 GCF_001266775.1 Austrofundulus limnaeus
ATTTAATTGAGTTAGAATGCAAATACAATAAAAATTAAACCGAGATTTATAATAATTATCATTTTGATCCATACATTAGTAATGTCTGACTGGGCCTCGTGTCACTTTATGTTCAATAAATTGGGCCCTGAGGTCAAAAAGGTTAAGAAGCCCTAGTCTAAAGCACTAACAGGGGAACTGATGTCCTGATTAGTGCCTTAGGGCTTTTGCTAATTTTAAAATTTATTAGTGGATTAGCACTTGCTAAATTTATAGGTTAAATTTAGAAGCACTAACTGAGCTCTATAAATGTTATTGATCAACGTTATTATTAACAGCCAATGATGAAAGCTGTCCCACATTTTGTTCAAATGTGTGTCACTTATCCACCAGGTGACAATATATGAATATATGAACCCAAATACAGCCGTGGAATGTCAATGATAAGTATTAAGAGAGCAACATGGTAATATGTGACTCGTGGGTAATTTTTATGCTTTAGAATTAGCTTTTGCTAAAACTTTCAGTGCATTAGTGCTTTAGAAGTAGGGGGCCTAAATATTTGAGTTAGTGCTTTAGGGCTAGTGGAACTATTTTTTAGATTAGTGTTGCCCACCACTGGTTAGGTCAACTAAAAGGAGACTAGAAGAAGAATGTAGCCAAATACTCTTAATACTAAACAATGAAAAGTGCGAAAAGTGTCTGAATCTTCAAGACATCCCTAATATCTCTGTTACAGATTATTTCATGTTGACCTTATTTTAATTTTGTATTAGTTATGCCTTAAATTCAACCTTTTTTCAACATTTTGTTATTTTGTCAGTTTTCACTCCTTATCTACTCAGAGGACTTGCAGAATAATTAGGAAATGCCTTATTGTTTGTAAATAGTTTACTTAGTGATTTTTGAAAAAAAAAAATGTCATTATCACCTTGAATCACTTCAGTTGTTGTTGACAGACTTTGCTTCTTTCTCTTGGACTCTATTGAATTTGAACACAGACTAATCAACACCTTTCCTTTTAACGTTTAAGGTTATCAGGTCATCAAATGCTATTTGTTCCATTCAGTCTGACATTTCCAGGCCTCTTGCCATGGTTGTTTAAATCCTAATGTGTTTGCATTATTGACTAACATATGGCACGGTGGCTCAGTTGGTAGAGCTGATGCCTCTAAGCAAGAAGGTCACCGGTTCAAATCC
>NW_013952806.1:395190-396923 GCF_001266775.1 Austrofundulus limnaeus
TATATATATAATGCAAGTATAATATGTTAAATTAAATCCATAAAATCATCCACTGAGTTGGGAGGTCGTACTATACATGGATCAATATTTTTGCGAATGTGTTTTCTTTTGTACAACTGAAATATCAGCCTCACAAGTTGCATGAGTGCTGAAATGAGACAGAGTCGTAAAAAGTGGTGATGTGAGCTTACCTCTAACATTCCTTAGTGCCTCCGAGCAAGGTAGTAACAGACCCAGGCAGACTGGAATGATGTGAAAAAAAAAACAGTAGTGCTGCAGCTTAGTAACGATAATGAACTAATGATATTAATGTGAGACTGGGCCATTCCTGGAACAACAACAAACACACGTTCGTCTGTAATGGCAAAAGAAGATTTCACAGAATTTTTTTCCCCACAAGAGGGGACGCTCGTGAGTAGATATTATCATAGTACAGTAATCTGTTTGATGGCACAAATCTCACGTGAAGTCTCATAAGTTTTGTGTTGGTGCCCCCTGGTGGACTGTGTATAAAATTCTTAATTTTTTTTTCTTTGACTAGACACTATGTTATTTTATGTCTATTCAAACAAACCCATAGGCGTCGATTCTGTGGGTGCTCAGATTTCAGTTTGTTAATGTTAATAATGAATGTTCTTTTTGCACCAGTGTCAGTCATGGAGTTCCTCAGGGTTCAGTGCTTGGACCAATCCTCCTTACTTTATATATGCTTCCATTAGTTAAAGTTATTAAACAGCATGGGATAAATTTATGGTGGCATGATGGCTCAGCTGGTAGAGCTAACGCCTCTCAGCAAGAAGGTCACCGGGGAACTCTGGGTAGTTTGCATGTTCTCTCCGTGCATGTGTGGGTTCTCTTAAGGTACTCTGGCTTCCTCCCCACACACCGAAAAGGACTGTTAGGTTAACTGGTAACTCTAAATTGTCCCTAGGTGTGAGTGAGAGAGTGAATGGTTGTTTGTCTTGTTTGTCTCTATGTGTCTCTGTGATGGACTTGTGACCTGTCCAGGGTGTACCCCGCCCCTTGCACTGTGACTGCTGGATATGGACATCAGTGACCCCCGCAACCCTGAAATGAAGAAGCGTGTACAGAAAATGGGTGGATGGATGGGTGGATGGATTGATGCTTTTAAAAGCTCTGCTTCAAAACACATGATTCAGATAACAGCTGGATCAATTGTTGAACAGGAACAAAAAATGTACTTGTCCAAAATAAAACAAGTCTGTCATCTCTGCATAAATTACTGCACTATTATTTGGTAAATGATTGTACCTTTATTGTAGAGCTATTTCTTTGACTTATTAGTGGGACTCATGCCTATAGAACATTTAAGGGACAGATGGGTCGTCTGTGATACTTAGCAGCCTGACTCCTTCAGCCTCTGATGTATGAAGCTCTGAGTTACCTGCATCTTGCAGCAGGCACACAATGTTCTGACAGGCTGTGTAGTTAAGGTTGTAAAAAAAACGAAGGATCAGACCAGGAAGTCACACAGGTTTGAAATGCTTTCCTGTGAGCTCCTGTCAGGTAAACTTCCTTAGAAATGATGTGAAAGTGCTAATGAAACTCCAGCACTCATTGCACTTTTGAAAACAATCAAGTCCCCTAGCATCATTACCTAAACTCATCAAGTATCTCATGGTCATTTGGCAGATATCTAGCAGAATACAGTTGTGGTCAAAAGTTTACATACACTTGTAAAAAAACATAATGTTATGGCTGTCTTGAGTTTT
>NW_013952806.1:398418-400461 GCF_001266775.1 Austrofundulus limnaeus
TGAAAACTCAAGACAGCCATAACATTGTTTCTTTACAAGTGTATGTAAACTTTTGACCACAACTGTAAATGAAGCAATACTTAGGCAGTGGTGAACTAAGGACAAGGATGTTTTGGCAGATTGTTCGATGCTGAAAAAAGCAGCTTCATTTGCTGTGAAACTTTTCATCTTTAATATGAGGCAAACCCATTGGTTAGTGTTTCCAACAGTTATCAAAAGGCAGTCCACAAGCTCAATATGTCCATTGAAGGAGCCTTTCCCAGCCTATGACCAGGAAGGGACAAAACAATCTGGAAAGGTAACTAAATGTGCCAGATATTTAAGGTATTTTTCATGTATTCAATATTTTAAGGCACCACCACAACATTAGCTCTATGCATTTATTTATTTCTTTTTACCATTATTTTACCACTGTGATGGACTTGCGACCTGTCCAAGTTGTAATTGAATTATAATCATTTAGTGCCATTTGTGGTTCTTGATTTTGTGCAATAATGATGCTAAACAAAACAAATTTGACTTATTGTCAATAGCTTTTCTTAATTTTCACGTCTTCATTTTTTGATGTTGCAACATCATTTAACAATTCATTTACCATATGTCAGTAATAATTATAACTAGGTACTGCATAGTGGTAGCATATATGACCACCACACAGACGTAACACCCACACACCAGAACTCACATACAGGTTGGAGCTGTTTAAGATGTTCTGGTATTTATATGAGAAGTTACACATATCAGCTGTTGCCAGCAGAGTGTAACAAGAAAGCACGTCTTAAACATTGGAATAAAATTGCAATTAAGCAAAAGATTGATGAAGCAAGTAGATATTTGAGTTATACAGTACTACATTCCTGTGTAAAAATGTTCTGAAAGTTAATTTTGTGTCAATGAAAAAGTAATATATAAAATTTTACTCACAGTTTCTCCTGCTATCCATTTCCATCTGAGCAGCTGATCTTGACCTGCAATGAATCATGGGATTGGGTGGGTGATGGATGATGCATTTTTCTATGTCCAGACACCAGCTTTTCAGATGGCAACCCCACTTGAAATATGGGTTCTATCGCAAAACTGTTTGGTAGTAAAGTGTAGGAAATGGCTTGAACTTACATAGTGAATGGGGGATCAAACCGGTGACCTTCTGGTTCCAGGATGACTCCCCTAACCACTCTGCCACAGCCGCCCCCAGTAGGAGAGTCACAACTGTATTCCTACCAAAATTCATACTACTGAATACAGCCGTTTCTGTGCTACGGTTGACCAAAAATCTCTGAAAAAATTAAACAATAAAACAGTATGAAATCAATATGACCTCCGCTTTGTGTAGTGGGGTCATAATAATAAAAATATCATATAATAATATAATCGTTTGCAGGTGGTACAGTGTGAGGGACTTTCCTCTGGTTTTCTGGGTGTTTTGAATGGAGTACCACAGGGCTCCATTTTGGGTCCTACACTCTATACAGTTTACATTAACAGAGTGGGATGAGGTTTGGATGCATCTGTAGGGTTTTCTTACCTCATTTTATGATTTCTGATGGATATAACTGTTATGACTGTTTGATGAAAGAGGACAGGTATATTTTGCAGACTTCTGTTAAAGAACTTGCAGGATCCTTTCCTCAAATTAACATATCAACTGGTATGGCGCCTCAGAAGAACATGAAAGGGTTGCATTCACACCTTCCAACCAACCCCCAGAAGGACAATCTATTTACTTTTCTTCAAAGAAAAGAGGGGGTGGGGTCGTAACCTGCTTTGCAAGACTCCTCTCAGCATGACTGAGAACAAAGGATCACATATTCTTCATTAAAATGTGAAAAAAAGAGGAAAACCACTGTGTTCTTGTTCCCACTAAGAACTGTTCAAATTGCATGTTTTTCTGAAAAAGATGTTTCTTTAAACTGTGTGATTTCATGAATTAATCTTAGGAAACCTTAGATTTGAATTTAAAAAGACATTCTTTGAAGACATTCTTTGAAAAAGACATTATTTGAACTGATGTAAAGCAGATGCAAGATAATTAAGACTAAACCA
>NW_013952806.1:402167-403400 GCF_001266775.1 Austrofundulus limnaeus
TGTAAATATAATGTATTTAATTATATCCACAAATTATCTAGTTCAGAATTCTAAACTTTAAATTACCCTACATATTTATTGGTGCTGGCCGTGTGAGGCTTGCTAGCCAGCATACCTTTTTCCTACACATCGTTGCACTTTTATGCAGATGATATAATCCTCTATTGCTCTGCTGGTATGGTTGATTTGGTCTTTAAAAATTTGCAGTCAGCATTTGCTTTTATTCAATCCCAACTTTTTCAGCTGAATCAGGTTCTAAATGTAGGTAAAACAAAATCCATGCTGTTTTCTGGTAGGAGGAAGATCCCTCCAGGGGCCTCATTTCTTACCACATTTGATGGTACCCCCGTTGAGGAGGTGGTCTCTTACAAATATCTGGGAATTATTATCGACAATAACCTTTGTTTTGCCATGCACAATAATTGCTTAATTTAAAAAATGAGAATGCAATTAGGCTTCCTTTATAGGATTAAACTTTGCTTCTCCCTGGCCGTTAGGAAGCGGCTCATCACTGCCATCTTCCTTCCCGTTTTGGATTTTGGTGATTTAATTTATATGAATGCCCCGATACATTCACTTCACCTCCTGGACGCAGCCTATCATGGATCATTAAGGTTCATGACTGGTAGTCAGTTCTCAACTCATCATTGTACCCTACTGTCTCTGACTGGTTGGTTTCCATTGGCTGTCAGGCAGCTCATTCACTGGCAGTGTTTTTTTAATCTATAAGGCAATTATTGGTCTTTTACCCACTTCTTTGTGTGAGTCTCTGAAGAGGAAGGAGTGTGGTAGGCAGGGCCTTCGATCACAAAACATGTACCTGTTGTCAGTTCCTAGGATCAGAACAAACTTTGGGAAGCAGCATTTAGCTATGCAGCCCCTTTCACATGGAATAACTTGCAAAGTGATCTGAAACTACAGTTACTCTTACCTATAGGTCAGTTTAAATCAACTTTACATGAGCTTCATCAACCATCTCTGACCTGTGATTGCTAGCCATATATGTTTTATGAAATTGAGAATGTTTTGTGCTGTTTTTACGCTATGTTTATGGATTTTATTTTTATTTTTGTATATGTTATATATTTTGTGATTTATTTTCTATGTTATTTGGATTTGTTGTTTGTATGATGTTTTGTTTCTTCTTTTATCTTTTCCTTATGGGAGTCTCTGGTACCCACCAAGCTGACATTGCAAATAAGAAGCTCTTCTTAATGTTTTTGCCTGATTAAA
>NW_013952806.1:403633-419805 GCF_001266775.1 Austrofundulus limnaeus
AAAAAAAAAAAAAACAATACACTTTACATGATGCATGATTTCTTGAGCAAAAATTCAGGCTAAAAGCTGTTTCTGTTTTAAATTAAAAATGCAGCACTTAGTGGTTGCCACACTTTTTGTCTTTGACTTATTTGTGAAAATGAAAAAGGCCATGAAAAACAGCTGCTAATTTGATTCAAACTAAATACTGTGCCCCTGAACAACAATCACCAAATCAATCATTTCCCTTGAATCCTAAACTCTTCATTGTTGTTAGTTAAGATGTATTTTTTTTGTGTTGTTGTGGTCTGCTTTTCATGTCCCAAGACTTATTGGGCTAATATTACATTATCATTATAATTACTGATATTGTTTTATGGCTGCAAGCACAGCAGGTGCCTGCCTGTTCAGCTTGTTTACCTTATAAACAAGTCTGGAAGTAAAATCCCTCTACAATGGCGGAGGATGCCCTTCTTTAGTGCGTCAATCAAGCTGACAGACAGGGCTTATCTTCCAGTGAGAGGGAACTGGACCGAGCCCTCTGTATGTGTGTCTGTTCATCCACACAGGCAAAACTTCACGGTCTTCAAGGAGTTCATCAGTTGCACATCATAGATAAGACTACTGAGATGGGGAGGGGCAGAACTCTCACTGGGGCTCTCTGATGTGCAACCCACGGCGGCCAGACCTGAGACCTTTGTGTACGCCTCACCTGTGATGGGAACAGATTAGTTTTATTCCTTTTTATCTTTATTTTTCTAGTTCAGCCAAACAGAAAAAGGTCATGACAGTTTCATAGGCATTGATTTTTACAGTAGAGCTCTTTGGTTTGTTGTGTAAAGATCTGGAAAACTTTCAAAGGATATTCAAGTTTTATGACAAGGATTTAAAGTGCAGTTGTATAACTGTACTATTAGCCTGACTTTTAAGTGAAGCGTTGGACTAATCTGATCATTTTCTTTACAATAGTAAAGTAAAATTTATTCTAGGCACCATAAGGTAAGTAGTTTCTTAGCAGTGACAGACCTGCAGTTATACTCACTCAGCTAGTGTGCATGGGGACACTTCTAAAGTACTTGTTATTCTACATCTACTTGACAGCTGTCTACTTGTACTGCTCTTACTTTTAATGGGTAACACTGCAATTTTCACTTCAGTAGTTATTGGAAAGTTGTAGTTAAAGTACAACATTCTGTCAGGAAAAAAAATGGTATGTTTGACGTATTCTATAACATAATACTCTGCCTTTCAGCCTTTTTACATTAAAAAATATGTACAACCTTGGAAATTAGGAAAAGATGGTTAATTGAACTAAAACCAAAAAAATATTTGCTAAGATGTTTAATCTCATCTCATGCCACTGCAGTACAATAAATGCTGAACAAAGATGGCATTGGCTTTCAAAGCCAACAGGTTCGGTAGGGAAACCCAGACACCTCTGTCCCCAGCCAAACACTCCAGCTCCTTCTGGGGAAGCTCAAGATGTTCCAAGGCGAATGCAACAAAATCACTCCAGCAATTTCTGGGTCTGTCTTGAGTCTCTTCCCAGTGGGACAGGCCTGGAAAACCTCCACAATAGATTGCATAATCAGGGAGCCCATTTCTTCTGCTTGTATCTAGGATCCAGTGGTGGGCACCAGCCCGCTAAAGCACAAATCTAATTGCGGACCTAAATATTTTGTTTGCGCTATAGCGATGTTACTAATTTTTATAGTTCATAAGCAGATTTGCGCTTTCTAAAATTGAAATGCAGTACTGCTTATTAGTATTGCTTATTAGTTATTACTAATTATTTACCAGTCATCATTATCTTGAACAGCAGAAAGTATGGCTGTCATTGTCAGATCTAGTTTTACCAGAGGAATATTCCTTGTAGGGTTCCCTAAGACTATGACCACCATCATTATTATAGCTTTGTGAGTAAGAATATACTCATCTGCTAAGACAGCAGCTTTGGCAGCAGATTTCAATTTATGTTCATTAATATATGTAGCAATCCGATCTGGAATAACATTTTTAAACTGTTCCAACACCATTAAATTAAAAAGGGAATCAAAGTCATCCACACTTTCAGCTGATAACCAACGGTAAAACTGAGTATTTAATTCTCTAACCAAATCTACATTTGTCTGTTTTTGGCCTTTCCTGCAGTTCCTAAACCATTGCCTATAATGTTCAGGAACCAGTTCATATGCCTTCAAAACAACTTCCTTAACTATTTTATATACCTTTCTTTCAGCTGATGTTAATGAAACATAAGCTTCTTGGGCCTTACCCACAAATTCACTTTGCAATAGAACGGTGCATTCTATATCACCCCAATCATTGTCATTTGCCATGTCCTCAAACAGGGAGAAAAACACCTCAGGATCTTGTTCATTAAACTTAGGTAGCAACTTCAACATGTTAACCAAGTTGTTCCCTGAAAACCCATCACTACCTTGGGACAAATTAGAAGATCCACCACTTAACCGTCCCTCAGACCTCAACTTAAAGTGCTCAGCTTCAAGAGATAATTTCTTTACCTCCAACTCATGTGCTAGCATTTTTACCTCTTGCTCACGTACTAACCTTTTCTCTTCTATAGCTAGTTTTCTCTCCTCAAGTTCATTAGTTAACCTTAATTTTTCCAACTCAAACTTCTAACTCACTCATCTGAAATTGTTGTTTGAATTGGGAGGTTTGGGATACTGTTGGAACCACTGATTCACCCTCCAAACCTGAAGCACCAGTCAAAGAAACAGAATCAGGTGAAGCTACAGCTGTCACATCCCCATCTGAAAGAGAAACAGCTGTTAGAACATTTAACTTTAAAAGTTCGTCCTTCAAAAAACATTTAAGCTGAGGTAACCTTAATCCTTTTGCAGTTTCAAGATCAATTTTAAAGTGTTCAGCCACTTAACGAATCTGCTCCTTTGTAAACTTTTCCAACAGTTCCAATGTTGGTGAAGACAAAAACGACCCCACAGTATCCATATCCAAAAATAACAATCAAATTAACAACAAATTTCCAAAACAGAACTGATCATATATACCAAATATTTTTTTCTATCCAACAACCATAAAGAAGGGCATGCCTGGTACAAACAATGGCAAATCTCCATTTTCCTACAACTAACTAAATGATAGAAAACCCTGACTGATCTTWGCCTAGTCTTCAGGCCTTACCCCAAGAGCCAAGGCACTTTAAGCACCAAGATACCGCTGGCAGCAAAACCATCAGGGCCAAAACCCCTCAGGCAGCAAACCACGGCGGTGCCCTTAGCCCAGAGACCAGCCCAAAAATAACAAACTAAAATAACAAACAGGGTGATCCAGTCTAAAATGGAGTTGCCCAAACAACAAACATTACCAGACAGCACTTACCTTATTAACCTCTCTCCCCCACTCCTACCAAACATACAAAATCCTCATGGACCTCCAATAACATACAAATGGACATTTAGTGTCCCACAAAAACAATAAGGTTCCAAAACCTACAATTTAACTGCAAAGCCTACAAATAACCTGAAACACAGGCCAACCAATGTCAAGGGCATGTAACTGCCACCAGACCACACAAATTAGGCCAATCAATCAAAAAAACAGTCCAAAAGAATTGGACGAGCCCCCACATGGTACGTCCACCAGGCTCTTTTGGTGGGGTAACATGAAAGGAGACCACACAAGGATTAGTTTACTTCAAATAAATAGTAATTTATTAAATTATACTAAAGAAATAAACCTCAGARGGAATACCTGAAATGAGAAAAACCAAACTGAGATTAATCCAAGACTCATAAATATTTAAAGTAAGTAAACCCAACTAAACCAAACCGAACCAAACAAAAAGATACAAACCAAACCAAGTGAGGAGGGAGAGCCATCAAGCTGCATGTGTGGCAGCTTTTAAGCAGCAATCAAGCCCACCAACAGCACCTGCTGCTACAACTCCAAACCCTGCAAAGAAACAAGACAGCAGAGAAACCATAGTGCCGTAACAGTATTTTACTTAACAATCGGAGCTCCTATTTAAAAAATTTTTAAACCCTGGAGCTCAATACTTGACGTAATTGGTTGAAGCAATCGGCCAACGGGGTTAGCTGAAGGGACGCGGAAATGATTTAAAGATGTTATGCTGCTGAAGACTGACATCTAGTGGTCAGCTGGAGCAACTTCATGGAAAACTTTAAAATCCATGCTCTTATTTTGAAGTGAAGATAATTTCCTGTTCTCCGTGCTTTCGTTTCCCGTCACAAATCAAATCTGTCATGTACCCAGAATGCATCACTTCAGCTTTCCAATAAACAGTTTTAAAATTACTTTATTGATGCTTCTTTAATGAAAAATCTACAACAAACAAAAGAAAAAGACCAAGAAGCAGTCGAACTAGCAATCCTCAACAACTTTTTAATTTTTATACCAGGAGCTAAAGGTCTGTTTCATGAAATCACATCCCCAGCAGTTGGCAGTTGTAGATTTAAGTTGTACAAGGGTTCATACACCGCTAGTTGGCAGTGTTGTGCAGATATTTTACATGAATTGTTGCCAGCTAGTAAGTGTCAAATTGAAGTTGCACTTAAAAATTAGCTTCCGCTAGTTTTTCTATGGCATAAATGCTTTTGAAGTTGCGGACCTAAATATTTTCATAAGTGCTTTAGAAATTGTGGAGCTAATTTCTGGATTAGAGATGCCCACCACTGCTAGAATCTCATTGTTTTGGTCATAATCCACATATGTTTTTCATAGGTGATGTTTGGATCATAGACTGACCAGTAAATCAAAAGGGCTGTTTTTCAGCGCAGCCCTTTTTAAATCTCAACAGACCAGAGGAATGTCTCCATTACTGTGGATGAGATCCCGATTCATCCATCTATTTTTTACCTACCATAAGTCATGAAAAAGACTCCCAGACACTTGAACTTCACCACTTGAGGCAAAGACCCTCTACTTGAAGAAGACAGTCCAAACTTTTTTCTGTTAAAAATCCTTAATACACTAAAAATTTCAATTTGTTAGGACTTGACATGATTGTTTCATCTTAGGGCAAATTTGCCAAATTCCTCTCCACAACATAATTGCACTTTGATTTTCCCTTTTTTGAGTAACCCAAAGTGCAATTTATTTTCTGTCTCAAAGTCTGGAAAATGTTGTCATGTTATGTTGTCCCTACCAAATGCTTCCCAGTGTATTAATTAGTATAGGTTATTTTTTGTTCTTTGTGGGACTTTTTATTTTTTAGAACACCAAAAAGGAATTTTATTCTCATTTTTGTGTACTGCCACATCCCATCCATAAACATCCCCAAACCAGGGGCTAAATAGCAGTGGATCAGACAGGGTTGCCAGATATAGACCCTAAAACTATTACAGATACAATATTTATCATATACTGTACATGGGAACACTAGGACCAGATATTCATCATGTTTTTTTTGCCATACATGAGAACTGGTTTGCTGCTTTTAGGGGGAAAGTTGCCATTTTTAACTAGAATCACAAAAAGTAAAAAAAAAAAAAAACAGAAATAAACAGCAGGATTCTGCATGACGTACAGTATGCAGCACAGACTTCATAACTAAGATTAAGAGTAAAAGAAAAGTTTAGGAATAAAAAAGTATTTTGGATAATCAGTGTCTCAATCAGACCCTAGTGCCTCCTATTCTCTGAAATTTTAATTGATCAAATTTTCACCTTTTACCTCTGAGTAATATAATCATCATGATTTATCTATTTAGTTAACAATATTTTGATTTTTTTTCTGCATCTTTTCTGAGATCACCTATTTGAACTCCGCAACGTGTTGTTATAAAGGCTTGTGTGTGTTTGACATTTTTGTGTGAGATTTATATACAGTGGGAAAAAATTAAGCATAAATGTAGGTGCCTGTTTGCTTCGTAAAGCAAACATGCTATGTAGTTGTTTAATAAAAACATATGTCATGGGACAACAATGCTGGAATACATCAAGGCAGAAATTGCCTAAAACAGGTTCAGGGATTATATGATATGTTTTCCACACAGTAGTCAGTTAATGACCTAATTAAATACTACTTGATTTAGCTAGAGACGGCTTTAAATAAGGGTCAATTTGTCCTATCAATAAAGTATTATTATTATTGAAAAAATGCCACAGACATTGAGCGCTTTTATCAGAGTTAAAGACAGTCAAAAATGGTGTTGATCCTTATCAAGCCGATCAGCAATAACATGTTAAATTTCTCCTGGAAAAGTGTTAGGTACACTAATTAAATCACTGATCAAAATATGTCACAAAAGCCCTGCTTTCATAACAATTACAGATGGAAAACAACATGGTTTTCTGTCTCTAAATGTTCAGTATTTGTAGCTGTAATCACAACTGAACTATCCAAGGTGTTTGAAATATGCAGTAAGATCTGCACTCTCACAATTTCACTTAAGAAAAAAGACTTTATTTTGGCCACATATTGGGGCCCCCTCACCGCCCCCTGTCATATCAAACTGAACACCAAGACATAAAATCCTTAATCTGTTTTTTTTAGTTTTTGAAAAGCAACTGCATAAAAATATGCCAGCACAATGTTATCTTACTGTCCATATACTTCTGAGACTAAGCCAGTCAGAAGTTGGACGTCTTACAGAACCACAAATTTGCATTTGCCGTTAATCTCAAGATGCTAAAATGCCACTCCATTTCACTTTATCGAATTTCTTGCTAATAAAATAAACACGTTTGGCAGCATCTTATTTTCCCCAAGTCATTCACTAAATCCTAAATCTTCTTACACCATCTGCTGCTTAAAACTCTCCCTCTTATTCCACTGCTTGTCCTTGACCACATCTATAATAATTAGTTGTTTAAAAGTTTAAGCAATCAAAGGTTACTATTTTGCTGCTCATGCAATCTAATAACAACTATAAGTCGCTGATAAAAATGAAACAAGGTGAGTTTGCACCGAGATGTTAGTTTGGCACAAAATCTGTATTAGAAAAATGTGGGAGCGTGTGATGAGTCACAATTTTAATAATGTTTCTTCCATGGAACAGGACAAGCTTTGTGCAATATATACTGCGTGTGTGTGTGTGTGTGTGTGTGTGTGTGTGTATTTACACACACATACACACACAGTATATGAGTTTTATAAACAAGTGAACTGATCAGTCTGGCGATGACAACAGAAGAAAAGCTGTACTTCAGTGATGGAGGGTTGACATTGTTCTCTTGACTGAAAATCAATGTTCTGGATGTTGCTGATCTTTTTGATGAGGGTGGTTGAAGGTTAGCTTATATGAGTCGTCACAGCAACATCTGGTCATTAGAAATACAGGTTTTTATAACAGCTAGAACATGTGACTTACAGAGAAGCTGAAGACTAATAAATAATTTCAGTCTTGCAAACCTGCTGAACCTCTCCCTGACAACTGGATGTGTCCCAGGATCCTTTAAAAAAGCAATTATTGAACCCAGACTGAAAAAGCAGTCCTTTAACCCGTCAGACCTAAACAACTACCGGCCCATTTCCAAACTACTTTTTATATCTAAGGTCCTGGAAAAAATTGTATCCATACGACTGACAGACTACCTGGATGAAAATAAAATCCATGACACCTTCCAATCTGGATTCCGTAAATTCCACTCAACAGAGACGGCTCTTCTTCATGTATCTAATGACCTACTGATGTCTGCTGACAGAGGCTTCTACTCTGTTCTACTTTTATTAGACCTCTCCTCTGTCTTCAGCACTGTGGATCACTCCATTCTATAATGTAATCTGACAAACCTAAGGATATCTGGAGCTGTCTTTGATTGGTTTAAGTCATACCTCTCAGACCGCTCCTTCTCAGTCCTTGTAGATCAAACATATTCTGGTTCAGCACAACTCACCTGTGGAGTACCACAGGGTTACATTCTGGGCCCTATTCTGTTTCTTCATCTACATCCGCTCCCTGAGTCAGATCATAAACAATTTCCCTGACATCTCATACCACTTCTATGCAGACAACTTGCAGCTGTGCTGCTCTTTTAACGAGTCCAGCTTCCACAAACTGCATTCCTTTCTAAACTGTATCACTGAAATTAATCACTGGCTATCAGACAACCTTCTGCTCCTTATCCTTTCCAAGACTGAGACACTAGCTGCATTTCCATTGCAAATGTGCGCAAAAGTTTGTCGATATTCTGTTAATGTAAAAAAACAGTTTCGCAACTGCAGTGTTTCCATTAAGTAAGAAATGTTATTAAAGTCACGTGAATACGTTTGTTCTCATGATAAGTCATTACAAACATGGCAGCGATGGATGTAAACACATAGTATGTTGCTACCACAACACTAGCGCTCATCATCAGAGGAGACGTCGGCATCTCCTCTGAAAATCCAAATCGAAGCTCTTATTTTGAAGGGAAGATACTAGTTTCCTGTTCCCAGTGCTTTTATTTCCCGTCAGTTTGTCATGTACCCAGAATGCATCACTTCAGTTTTCCAATAAACAGTTTTAAAATTACTTTATTGATGCTTCTTTAATGAAAAATCTACAACAAACAAACAAAAAAAAAGACAAAGAAGCAGCCGAACTAGTAATCCTCAACAACTTTTTTAATTTTCACACCAAGAGCCAAAGTTCTGTTATAGGAAATCACATCCCCAGCAATCGGCGCTTGTAGGATTAAGCTGTACACGGGGCGGTATTGTGCACATTGTACATGAATTGCCAGCTATTAAGTGTCAAATTGAACTTGTGCTTTGAAATTAGCTTCTGCTAATTTTTTTATGACATACGTGTTTTTGAAGTCGCAGACTGTTGCGGCAAAATGGTCAGAAACACGGCGAAAAGGATGTTAAAAGACAAGTCTTGCGGGTATAATCATAAAGTCATTTATTGATGGGCAGACATGGAACAGAAAGCAATCACGAAGTCTGTTGAATGTGGGCCCGCCTGTCACAGGCCGGCAAGCAATGATATACTGTCAGCTAACATCGTGTGATAATGAACAACCAATCCCAACCTGCCCCATCCTGATACACGGAAATAGGTCAACTCGATGATGACGTCCAGGGATATCAAACGAGATATGAACAGTGGACAGTGTCAAGGTGATACAGAAATAAGTATTCCACAACACAGGCCTAAATATTTTCATAAGCGCTTTAGAAATTGCGGAGCTAATTTTTGGATAAGCATTGCCCACCACTGGCTATTTCTTCAACTAAACACGAAACAAACACAACAAAAACAATTTTAGAATGGTAAGGATACTGGTATCAGGTCCGAGAGGGAAACGTGGTTCAGGCAGCAGCTGGACCGCAGTCAGTGCTTCAAGAGGACCCAGCGTTATGGAGGGCTTATAAATCACAATCCAGATTATTTCACAATTTTATTCCTTGGACTGAAGTACATTTGTTCTTCATATTTGTTCGAATTTTAGATTTTACAAACATCTCTAGTACCTCCATATTATATCAACTAAGTACGTTATAACTCAGTAAGTACTCGTATTGGTACTCGGTATTGGCGAGTACACAATCTGAAGTACTTGTACTTGGTTTGAGAAAAACTGGTATCGGTGCACCCCTAAACAACAGCATTTGTTCTAAAGTCTTTATAAGCTTTTATTTTCTGATTTTTAAAATGGCTACATTCAGTGTAGCAAAGTGATTTGTTTTATCTGAATATTATAATTCCATTAGTTTTCCAATTTAGACACACAAGTGATTACAGCATTCAAACCACTGGAGGGGTGAAATAATGGTCTGGTGTTCTAATGAGTGTCCTTGGTCTCCTGGTCTCATCATTATTATTCATTGCTGGGCTGTAGGTCCACGGGTCAACATGAACTGTGCACAGTTCATCTGTCAAGTCAGCCATCAGACAAAACCATGTTGAGCACATGCATCTCTGGGTTATGCACTTATGAATTATGCACTTTAAATGAGCAATCAGCCTTTTCGCAATGAAAATGGTCCCTTGGCTTTATTCTTCAGTTCCTATATCCTTGTTGAATAATGTAATTTACAGCAGCCAGAGTCAGTTGCAAATAAATCCACTGTACTGGATGTTAGCTATCTACAGTGCCCGTTCAGGGACACTGGATAAAAATAAATGCACCATTTCTGTAGGTTTCTTGTGTCAATCTCTTACAGTGTTGCTTCACGTTGTGTTTTCCTTCGGAGGGAGTTTGGCAAAAAAAAAAAAAAAAAAAACCCTTGTTTGACAGGGACACTTGATGGTCCAGAGGGAAAAGGGCAGGTGCTCAAGCACCACCTGACATCTATCTGTGAATGTCCCTGGTTGTGTTTAATGTTTCCACTGAAATTACTTATGAAATTGATTTAAGGGTTAAAATGATTGTCTAAAGATACACTGAATAATAATTTGCTTGTCAAAACAAATAATATGATGGATTAATTATAAATTGGCTCAAAATGGAACAAGTAATGTTAAGACAGAATTTAGAATGATCATTCAGAACTGAAATGTCTAAAATCAGATTTAACCATCTTTTACAGTGATACCATAATAAAATGTGAATAAACATCAATTTATACATTTATAGACAATGAAAACAATAGAAGTCAAAAACAGTAGCACATTAAGTAGAATTTATTGGCCTCCCTAGACAATTAGGTAGGTGATTAATTGTTTTTTCATTAATTAAAGTGTTCCTGCCAAGCCTCACATCAGCCTTAGTTAAAGAGCTGCTTTTGGATTAAAGACACAGACAGAGCGGACAGTGTTTTCAGCAACTAGTTCCCCAATGACTCTTTAATTCTGACAACCAACCTATCTTTTGTCCGGTTCCCTAATTACATTGATTGTCTTGCACTTTTAAATGAAGTCATTAAAATAAATTCAATTCAATTCACAAAATAAAACCGCAATATATAGTAAACAAATAAAGAAAGAAATATTTGTTTTGTTTTATAAAATATAAATAAATAAATTAATTAAATAAAAAGACATGATAAAAATGTATTATAATATATTAATTTTGTTTTTTTCATGGGGACATTTATTTACTTATTTATTTATTTATTTATTTATTTATTTATTTATTGTATTTTGAATGAAACGGCTGTCCATAGCCCCAGGTATAGATGGAGGGTGTACAGTAACTGGTGAGAGGAATGTCTTTCTGGACCAGTTGTCTACTCAACTACAACTCAACTACAGATAAATGGAGATGGATGGATATATGTTTGGAAGATTCTGGCCAGAGGTCTTTCTTCTATGTTTATACTAAAGCATGGAATGACATTCCTCAAAACATAAAGTCCATTTCAAAACTACAGCCCTTTAAGAAGAATCTTGTCTGCCATCTGCTGGACACTTTTTGTTGTGCTCATATTTAGACGTCCTATTTTGCAAATGCTGCCTTTTTGAAATTTGGTATGCTTGTTTGTCTTTGTGTCTATGGTGTATAATGATGTGATTGTGATGCTGTAATTCTGTGTTTTATGTGCTGCAGAACAGGAACCTGCTGTAAAACAGCAATTATGCTGAGTCAGGCTTGATTTTTAATAATATTTTCCTGTTAAATCAAAAAATCAAATCAAATGAAATCAAATCTTTGAAGATGGAAGTACTGAAAATGGTTGTCCATTTTTTCAGTTACAAATGTCCAGCATAAGTGAAAATGTGTGCTGACCCATTTGGCATGAAGGTAATCATCTGGAGCCTCATGCATAAAGGATCGCGCAGCTTTCACACTAAAAGTTGACGTACGGAAAAATTTAGAAAAGTGCGCTGCACCAAAATATTCGATGTATAAAACTGTGCGCACGCATGTTCCTGCGCACCTTTCCTTTATACATCCCAATGAAGGTGGAACTGAGACTCCTCCCCTGACACACCTCCATTTAAATCTGTAAAATAGATGTAAATGTGTCCAGAGTGTGAGATTCTCCTCAGATTGTCCTCTCTGTGGGATTTTAGATGTAGGAAAATTATACATTAAATGGAGAATGAGTGAGAAAACTGTCTAAATAAGGAGTGGGGTGACATTGTTTTATGTGGCGCATTCACACGGGATAACCAAAGCCTGAGATTTTCCTGAAATTTACAGACATCTCCTGAATGTGATGTTGAAGTCTGGTTAGTTGTTGTCTATTTAGCTGAACACGGCGTCGAACGGACATTAAAAAACAAACAATAAAAAAACAATGAACATAAAGTTATCCACTTTTTCCTTCTCTCCTTTCCTCCTGCGTTACAGCAGGTGCTGTCATCTCCACGGACAGACCCCCACCCCACTGGTAGCCTACGGATTTTTAGCAAAAAACACAGATTTTTGAGGCTCATTAGACAGGTAAACGTCCAAAGGTGTTGACACATATGAACACCTTCCCAGCTGGCGAGGGTGCGCGTGCCTGGCGCGAGAATCTACTCAAAGCACAGCTGCTGCGCTGCGGCCACAACTCAACACTCAGCATCAGCCAGAAGGTTACACACAGAAAAAAATAATTCTTCTCACCGTACAGTGAGACACCATTTGCATCCGATTTTGCTCCCTCTCTTCAGACTTTTTTATTTTATTATTATTTTTTATGCCGCATGTAATGTGTCGGGTTTTTCCAGCCCGAGACCCAAAAGGTTTTCAACTATGTGACAAAAATATAAAAACAGTTTACGACTGGACTGAAGTTCTTTTGATCATTTTTAGACTGATCTATTTTCTCGTCTGAGGTTAAATGATTTTCAGTTTCATCATTGTTCAGTTTAAACAATAAAAACTCAAACTAAAATAAAAATCTAACAGTGTGTTCAGACGCTCCTTACACACAGAAAACACAACAGAGTCATATTTCTGTGGATTCAGGTCAGATTCATGACTTTGTGAGTTAAAACTGTCGGCTGTTAAACTTAGCGTGGCTGCTGCACATTCTCACGGCAGGTGAAAACGTGGTTTTGATACATCCCAACGTGGGCGTAGAACCTGGTGCACGTAACTTTTTATGCGTACGCACCGTTTACACATGAGGCCCCAGAGGTGCATTGTAAGTGTCTGTTTAATCTAATTTAATTTTTTATCTACTTGGGTGATACGAGAAAAACAAATTAAAGATGTTTGTGTTAAGTGGTAGGAAATAAAAAAAGTAAAAAAAGGAAATAAAAAACTTTGTGGACACAAGTTTTCTAAGAATTTTCCTTCAGAATAAAGCCCTATTCACACAAGCACAAAACACATGCATGTTTTTCCTAAATTTTAAAAAGACATCTGTAGCAACAGGTCTGTTATACAGAGACCCTTGACTGATTCTATTCATCTATTCTTTCCTGAGCCTCACTGAGAGTTGTTGCTCTTTATTTCACCAGCTCTGGTCTGAAAAGCCCTGTGATTGCTCATAATGTACTTTCACAGGCTTCAGTTTGAAAGCCTAAGAGAAAGACAGAACCAACACAGTACAGAAGTATGTTTTTTTGCAGAAAACTGGAATTGCAACTTGCAGAAAGGTAGAGTGCCATTTTTGTAGTAGTGGTAAACAAACAAAATTTAAAAATGCTACTTTAAGTCTTGTTGCTTCTGCTGGAAGATTCCTTCTCGTCACCATGAGTTACTCAGAAGATAATGTAAAGCATTTGCATGACCTTTAAATCACATTTTTAGTGTTCCATTTACACACATTCCTCAGGATCACGTCTCTGCCTTTTGCAGATGATGTGGTCCTATTGGCTTCATCAGATCCTGATCTCCAGCTCTCAATGGAGCGGTTTACAGCCAAGTGTAAAGCGGCCGGGATGAGGATCAGTGCTTCCAAATCCCAGACCATGGTCTAGAGCCGTAAAAGGGTAGGTTGCCTTCTCCAGGTCGGGGAGGAGGTCCTGCCCCAAGTGGAGGGGTTTAAGTATCTTGGGGTCTTGTTCATGAATGAGGGAATAATGGAGCGGGAGTTTGATGGGCAGATTGGTGCTGTGTCTGCAGTGATGTGGGCATTGTACCGGTCCGTTGTGGTGAAGAGAGAGCTGAGCCAGAAGACAAAGCTCTCAGTTTACCGGTCGATCTACGTTCCTACCCTCATCTATGGTCACAAGCTTTGGGCAGTGTCTGAAAGATGACGAGGATTTTAAGGAACGTCACACTATAGTGTTTTAGACAATTCATGTTAAATTATGAAAAGTTTGTCCAACACTAAAGAAGTCTAAGCTGAAGATAGAATTAAAAAAAAAGTCTACTTGAAACTTTTTTGAACAGCTGGTTACATACTGTAAGGTTAATAATTAGATCAAATTTACAGTCGATATAAGTAAAATAGTGTTAAAAAGTAAGCAATGTTCTTTGTCCATTACCTGTTTAGATCTAACAACAGTTAATAATAATGATGTGAATGAGTGAGCCATAAAAAACCATCCAGACACAGCTGTGGACCAATTAGCTTTAGTTTAATCTGTCTCTGACAGGAGTCAGCTAAACAGTGCGCAGACCCCGGGGTTCCACAGGGTTCCATCCTGGGCCCAATTCTATTCCTGCTCTACATCTGTCCCCTGACTGAGATCATCAAAAATTTCCCAGATGTCTCCTACCACTTCTATGCAGATGACCTGCAGTTATACTGCTCCTTTAATGACTCCACCACCCACAAGCTAACCTCCCTCATAAATTGTGTCACTAAAGTTAACCAGTGGCTGTCTGACAGCTTGTTACTTTTAAACCTCAGTAAGACAGAGACACTGATCCTGGCCCCAGAAAATAAAATCCCTAAGATAAAAGAACATCTCGGCTCCTTGAGTTCAACTGTCCAGAAGAATGTGTGCAACCTGGGAGTAAATCTTGACTCAGATCTGTCTCTAGATAAACACATAAAGAACCTGGTTTCTACATGATACTTTCAGCTTCAGAACATCTCTAAACTCCGGCCCTGCTGTCCACTTCTGACTTGGAAATGGTAATTCATGTTTTCATTTCTACCTGCTTAGACTATTGTAATAACTTGTTCACCTGTCTTAACCAGAAACAGTTAAATCACCTTCAGCTTGTCCAAAACTCAGCAGCAAGACTCCTAACCTGAACCTCCAAATTCACCCACATCTCCCCGATCCTAGCAGAACTTCACTGACTTCTGGTTCAAAGTCCTGGTCCTCACCTTCAGAGCTCTTCATGGCCAAGCACCAGAATACATTAAAAGTTTCTCCTTACAACCCCAGAGGAGACCTCCGCTCACAGGATCATCATCTCCTTATGGTTCCCCTCACAGGATCAACATGTCCTTATGGTTCCCCTCACAGGATCAACATCTCCTTATGGTTCCCCTCACAGGATCAACATCTCCTTATGGTTCCCCTCACTCACTTTAAGACCCGTGGTGACCGGTCCTTCTCCTCTGTGGCCCCCAGGCTCTGGAATGAACTCCCTTTTAATCTGCACTTCTTTGATAACATCGTCTCTTTCAAGTCACTTCTAAAACTCACTTTTTCACTCAAGCATTTAGCTAACCATTTCACCATTACTGCCAGCCTACCTCCATTGTAAATGCTCATCAATCTGTGTCTTTAATTATTGAACTTACGCCATATTTTTCCGTCCCGCATTCATTATGTTTTTGTGTATTATTGTATATTTTGACCTGCGTTGACCTTGTGTTTGATTTACAATTTTAGAAATTAATTCTTGATTTGATGTTTCAATTATCGTTGCTTATGTGTAATTATGTTTTTCTGTTTCATTTTATTCTTTCCACCATTTTTATACAGTTAATGATTGTACAGCACCTTGTGAGTATATTTCTGTGAAAGGTGCTTTATAAATAAAACTTTACTTACTTACTTACTTACTTACTTACCCTGGAAACACATCCAGAAACAAACCTCTTCACATCCTGACTCTGCCTTGTGACATATGTTAAAGGGGCAGGCTATCTCTATACAGAGTCAAGATGTCAGACATTACTCCTCACCCTAATGTTTAATCACAGTTCTTTTATGTGTTGTTTTAAATCAGGCATGTATCTAATTAAAAGCATCCTGAGTGTGTGAAATCCTGGTTAAGAGTCCCACAACCCAGTCTGCACAAAAAATCATCAATTCAATCAGAAAAACCACAATAAAGAAAAATATTACTGCTCACCTAATAAAGACTACACAATGGGCCTCATGCAAGAACTTGTTCATATTCTTCTCCTAAATTTCTCTTACTTTTGTTCATACAAAGGGTTCGTACGAACATGTCACGTCAGATTCAACAAACTCTTCTATCTTCAGGAAAAGTGTGTAAATGAGCTGCGTAAATTCACCTGTTCTATCC
>NW_013952806.1:421039-427442 GCF_001266775.1 Austrofundulus limnaeus
TGTGTGTGTGTGTGTGTGTGTGTGTGTGTGTGTGCACGCGCCCCAAGCTTGCATAATGATCAACAGCCTGTAGATCTTTATGTAGAAAGAAAAAGGTCTTCTGGACGGGTTCTTCTTTAATGAAACGTTTCGTCTCTCCTCCAAGAGACTTCTTCAGTCTGAGAGTTTCAGGCTAAATTCAGGCTTTTAAGCCCTGCCTCCATGTGACTGATACTCACATCACATGGCTATCGTTATATAGGTATAATATAGGTGTTAATTAGGTGTCAACGATAGCCATGTGATGTGAGTATCAGTCACATGGAGGCAGGGCTTAAAAGCCTGAATTTAGCCTGAAACTCTCAGACTGAAGAAGTCTCTTGGAGGAGAGACGAAACGTTTCATTAAAGAAGAACCCGTCCAGAAGACCTATACAATTTTTTTTCTTTTTGATTTCATATTTCATATTTACATTTCTGAACACATTTAGTGTACTTCATAATTTTTTTATCTTTAACATTGATACACCTCTCTTACAGCCTAGATCGTGTGTCAGCTTGGGGTGCACCCCTGGCCGTTGGCGGTGGTTGGGGGATAGTCGGGGCATGGCCTTGCTGGGGCGGGGGTGGCCAGTTGGGTCGGCGCGGTCCAGGCCAAGACTTGGCCGTCTGCTCCTCTCCACCCCAGAACAAATGGGTTTACCTCCTGGGTTCGGGTGTGGGCTGCCCTCTGCGGGGGGCGGGGGCATGCCCTGGACCTGGGGGGTATAGAGTGTGTCTCGGGAGTGTGAATGGAGTGTGATGTCTATGTTGTATGTCTTTGAATGAGTGGGTGCGAGGATGAGGGTGGGATTGTTTGATTGTGTTTGTGTTTGCATGGGTATGTGTCAGGCTGGGACGTGGACTTCCCCCTCCCCTGGTTTATTTGTCGCCCCCATCCCATACCGCCCTCTGGTGGGGGTGCCTTGCCCACTGGCGCGTGGATGGCTCTTGGGGTCTGGGGCTGGGTGCTCGGGTGTGCGCTGGCTCGGCCTGGTGGCTGCCTGTCGGGGCTTGGGTCCTCTGGCCCTGTCGGCTCTCGGCTTGGGTGGGGGGCTGGGGGCCGGGCCCTCTGTGCCTATGCCCATGCTTGCCTTAGCACAGCGGCTGCCAGCGGGGGCCTGTGTGCTCGTCGCTGCGGGCCGCTGTGGGGCTGCTGCGTGTGGTCGCTGGTGGGGTTCTCCTGGATCTCCCCCATGGTTTGACCTGGCGGTGGGTGTGCGGCTCTCCTCGCGTAGGTGTACCTGGGGGCCCGGTGCTTGGGGTTCCTCCTGGGGTCGTTGGCTCTGGCCTCCCCTTATGTCTGCCTCGTGCCTTGGGGGTCGGCTCTGAGACTCCCCCACAGTCACTATTATACATTCTGTTGGAGAAATCCTGTAAATTTATGCTTGTTCACAACCGCACGCAGACAGGTGTTCAGATCCGAGGGGTTCTGAATGATCACCAGGTATATATAGGTGGGTGTTGGTTTATCTGTCTGAAAGTATATATGTATGTTTTGCTAAGTTTTGCTACCTTTATTCTTTGCAGGTGTGCAGACAGATGTTGGATGGATTGTATTGTTTTCTTGACGTATATCACACATATCATCAATTCTTTTTCACTTTTTTCCATTACATTGTAACTTTTCTTTCCTTTCCTTCTTTTTTCCCTTTCTTTCTTCTTCTTTCTTGTCTATCTATTAAAAAAAGACTGATACACCTCTCCTACAGCCTAGATCACATTTATTGGAAAATGCCCAAAAATGCTAATTGGATGATGACATCAACTAACAACTTCTAGCAAATTTTAGGATAGCTATTAGTGACTTTTCTTACTGAAGAGTTGGCAACAGTGGATGTCCATGAGAACCATGAATTAGAGCAATAAAGAACAACTCACAAAAGTTTGACAGTTTGATCTAATAGAAATTGGACCCATGTCCAACAGCACAAAGGGGAAGCTGTGAAAACCACGTCGGTGTGCTCTAAAAGCTGTCATCTAACTACATTTCTTTGAGTCTACAGCTTTATGAGTTAGAATTTTGAACCTATGCATCAAATAGTTAACTCAGCTGAGAAATTATTAGCTTTTGTCCGAGCAATCAGAATCATTTGCAGCTTGAGGAAGAAAAAACAGGAATGACTGAATAATATCATAGAGGCTGGAACAGTTTTCCTCACTGTAAGGTATGTTTTGTTGGGTGCCTGGAGGGGGCATGTGCCACGTGGGTGATGCTCTGGCCTGGCTTGTGATGAGAGCTAATCTCACTGAAAATAGAGATGTTTTCGCCTTGGGAGGGAGGTTGGGTGTTGGAGGAGTGATGCATCCCCAGGAGTCAGTCATCCATGTGCATAAGGACAGATAGCTTAATCTAGTCACAAACACAGGGGGGTAAAAATGAAAGTCCCAACCTATTACTAGCACATACTTCTGCTCACGGAGAATATTTGTAAAATCACAGTGTCACACTGTAGAAATGTAAAAAATGTTGGTTTCTTCTCCTCACATGCCTTTTTTTACCATTGATATATGTACATAATTCATTTCCACATGAATTTACCGGTTTACTATATTGTACTATTTCCTTTGAAATTACTTTTCAGTCAAGCTTGCAATGTGGAGCAGAATAAGAAAACCAATGTGCACATTGTGCAGTTTTCTTCTCACTACTTTCCACTTTTAAATATTTAAAGGTTAACTGCTTTGCACATTATGTTCATCAATAGCCAACTCTTCTTTTCTCCATAGTCTGTTGCCAACATCCCTGGAAGATATAAAATAATTTATTTTTTTGAGGTTGTAATTATTAAACGTTTCTCTCTCCCCCTGACGGGGAACAAGCACACCCAGCTCTTTGGTCCCAGTGGAAAGAAGACACATGTCAAAAAAACACGCTAGCAGAGTTGTAAAGTAACTAAATACAAATACTTCTTTACTGTACTTAAGTAGAATTTGTGGGTATCTGTCCTTTACGTGAGTAATTATTTTTCAGCCTACTTTTTACTTCTAGTTCTTACATTTTCACACAGTTATCTGTACTTTCTACTTATTACATTTTTAAGAAAGGTAAGAAGTAGAAAGTCGTTACTCCTATTTCATTACAGCTTGTTGTTAAAAAATATTATCCTCCTGGATAAAATGAATTTATTTGTGGTTGGATGAGAAGTATAAATATATATTATTCTGATCCTGTATAAGACTGTATTAAGACTGAAGAAGTCTCTTGGAGAAGAGACGAAACGTTTCATTAAAGAAGAACCCGTCCAGAAGACCTACACAGTTTTTTTTTCTTTTTGATCCTGTATTAGTTTGCACACAATCCATCACAGCTGCAAATAACTCAAATTATGTCACACTGCAGCAGAACATAGCAGATATACTGTATGTATCCTGGTACAAAAATGTCTGTGGCATATATATATAGGTGTATTGCAACAGATGTAGTGCATCCTAATTTTTTTTAACATTAACATTTTTATATGACAATATAGCCATGTTGGCCTTTAGAAAAATGTTTTTTGAGGGTATCAACTCCCAATAAATGTCATTTTTATTCAGTACTTTTACTTTTAATACTTCCAGCACTAGGACTTTATTTGTGCCTGTATTTAACACAAAGAAACCTCGTTCTTTGTCTGCTCTAAACTTTTATCACTTCTTGGCCAAACAGCTGCCCTTCCTCACATTATATCAGTATGTTTCCTATGTATGGCTGAAACCAGCTTTAACTGGTTTTCACCAGTGTGTCAGCAGTGTGTATTCCTAATCTAAACATGTGCATGTGAATAACTAATAGAGCTGGACACACCTAGTTAAAAAAGTGAGCTTGTTACAATGGTTGGCGTGAACAGGGTTAATCCTGTCATGTGATAATCATCATAGAACAGTTGACATGTTTGCCAAAATATCTGACATTATCTTAAAGTGGTTGATGGAGAAGCAGCTAATATTCAACTTTTTGTGTACAACCCAATCCCAAAGAAGAAAATTTAATTCAATGAACTAATGAATTGTTTAAGTTGATTTCTTTTCAACTTTCATCATCTGCAATACAAAAGTTTTCCTCTTATTTGACTGACAGGTGTCAGGTTGTGAAACATGGAAGCTCTGTGTCCGGGTCTCTGCCCTGTTCCGTGGGAGTTCCGCAGGGTAGCATACTGGGCCCATTGGTTTTCCTATTATACATAAATGACCTTCCAAAAATATTGAAGTATTCAAATATTTTAATGTATGCTGATGATACTGTTTTTTTTGTCTGATTTCTATATTGAATCCATTAATAGTCAGTTACAAGCAGATCTTCAGACATTTCATGGTTGGCTTCAAGATAATCTTTGGTCAATAATGTTAAAAAAAACTGTGTGCATGTATTTTTCCTCACCCAGGAGACATTTCAATATAACAAATCAACTCACYTTTTTAAACAAACCCCTTGATATTGTCACTATCTACAAATATCTTGGAATTACTTTGGATTCTCATTTGACTTATCGTGATCATGTACAAGTCTTAACCACTAAGTTTAAACAGAAATTATACGTTTATTCAAAAATTAGATCCAATCTGACATCTTCTGTTTCAAATATCTATCTTCATGCCATTATACTCTCAACCATGTCGTACTGTTTACCTGTTTGGTCTCTTACAACAAATGAAATCTTAGAACCCATAGTTAGGCTCTAYAACAGGGCCTACAAAATTCATAAAAACTTCCTGGTTGGGCTCATCACTGTACAGTTCTTTCATTGTCTGATGCCTTGACTTTTCAGAATTATGTTTTGTATAGTGGTATTAATTYATATTTTCAGATCTTCCAAGGTGCCAATTATGGAACTCTCTGTGCATTGTTGCCCAAATCAAATTCTGGAAGTGGTCATTCAACTAGATCTGTTACAAAAGGACAACTGATATTACCAACTTTTAAAAACTGTTACGGCCAGAGGTCTTTCTTCTATGTTTATACTAAAGCATGGAATGACATTCCTCAAAACATAAAGTCCATTTCAAAACTACAGCCCTTTAAGAAGAATCTTGTCTGCCATCTGCTGGACACTTTTTGTTGTGGTCATGTTTAGACGTCCGATTTTGCAAATGCTGCCTTTTTGAAATTTGGTATGCTTGTTTGTCTTTGTGTCAATGTTGTGTAATTATGTGATTGTGATGCTGTAATTCTGAGTGTTTTATGTGCTGCAGAACAGGAACCTGCTGTAAAACAGCAATTATGCTGAGTCAGGCTTGATTTTTAATAATCAGTTTGGTCACTGCCAGGGACTTTGAATTTGCATAATAGGTTGTTTAAATGATTTGATTGGTTTTCTTCTTTCAGCTGACACCCCGTTTGACCAAGTGGGTTGATTTAAAGATGTTATGCTGATGAAGACTGACATCTAGTGGTCAACTGGAGCAACTACATGGAAAAGTTTAAAATCCAAGCTCTTATATTGAACTGAAGATAGTTTCCTGTACTCCGTGCTTTCGTTTCCCGTCACAAATCAAGTCCGTCATGTATCCAGAATGCATCGCTTCAGTTTTCCAATAAACAGTTTTAAAATTAATTTGTTGATGCTTCTTTAATGAAAAATCTATAACATCAAAATAAAAAGACAAAGAAGCAGCTGAACTAGCAATCCTCAAAAACTTTAATTTTTACACCAGGAGCCAAAAGTCTGTTTCAGGAAATCACATCCCCAGCAATTGGTGGTTGTAGGATTAAGCTGTAAAAGGATTCATACACTGCTAGGTGGCAGTGTTGTACATATAATGTACATGAATTGTTGCCAGCTAGTAAGTGTCAAATTTAACTTGAGTTTTAAAATAAGCGCTTTTGAAGTTGATGAACTAATTTTTGGATTAGTGCTGCCCACCACTTTCAGATTCTATATATTCCACCAGGAGGACCACAAATCATTGTTACAGCACCTGTAGCAGTGACTCAGGATACAGCCATCATCCACACATAGGAGTACTTTCCCAAGCTAAGAGGCTAGCTAACAGCTGGATTTGAGCACATCTGAATTTAACCAGAAAAAGTAGATGTCTGCTCTAAAAATCTAGACCCCAGTGACCTAGCAAATTTTAGGCCCATTTCTAAATTGCCTTTTTTATCTAAAATTCTTGAGAAATTAGTTTTTATTCAGCTTGAAATGTTTTTAAAAGACCATAATATAACTGAGAAGTTCCAGTCTGGGTTTAAAGTTGCTCATAGCACTGAATCTGCCTTGCTCCGTGTATAATGATCTCCTCTTAACAGTTGATTCAGGCAACGTTGCAGGTTTATTACTTCTAGATTTGAGCTCTGCATTTGACACTGTAGATCATCAGATTCTCTTACATAGATTAAGACATTGGGCCTCATGCAAGAACCGTTCGTATGCACAGATTTGTTCTTAAATTGTGCGTACGAG
>NW_013952806.1:431664-439398 GCF_001266775.1 Austrofundulus limnaeus
GTACACTTTAAGTAGATCTTTGTCTATACACTTAGTGTACTAAGTATATTTGAAGTTGTTCCATTTTAGTATTTAAAAGTATACTTAATACACTTAAAACTGTGCTTTTGTACAACTAAAATATATTTAGTATTAAATTAGTTGTTTCAAAATAGCACTCTTTAAGTGTATTAATGATTAGTGTGGCTTCAAGTATACAGTACTAAAATATACTTAGATTTATTATACTTAGTATAAAAATTTTTCACCTGGGACTGTTACCCAAGAAGTGTTTTCTTTAGGCTGTTAAATGTGGCCATATAATATGGCCCCAGGCCACCAAAAAAGTAATCAGATTGGTTTTGTGTTCTTATAGGTTCCACATCTGTATTTATGACAGTTTGTGACAGCCAAAATGTAGAAATTGAAAGCTGAGTTTGAGCTTGAGTTACTTCAATGAAAAACTGCTTCTTTTATTTTCAGGTTCAGTTTGTCCTTTTTTTTTTTTACCAAATCAAGAAAAGTGAATTTTGGATTTATGTGATAGAAAACTATGTCCTGCTGTCGTGTACCATTCTCTCATTTTCCTGTCTCTGTCTCTATTTTAGTCTGTTTCAGTCCCAGCCACATAATGACAGACCTGCTGTATATTAAAGGACCCTGCCCATGCAGCCACCTCCCTCTTCATACGACTTTAAAACCCTTACATTCAGGGGACGGGCACCACTTTCCAAAGACAGACTAAACATCTTGATGCCCCTAAAAGTTTCTCACAACTAAAGATCTTTCTTCATTACAATCACCATGGATAACCATTCGTACAACTTCCCCTCTGACTGCACCCCACTCACCAACTGCAAGTCAGGCCGCAAGCTGGCTGGATCCACTGTGGTGAACATGGGCAATGCAGAAAAGAATCCTCCTCGGGACTATCTGCTCTGGTCGCTGTGCAACACCTTCTACGTTAACTTCTGCTGCCTAGGTTTCATGGCACTCATCTACTCTATCAAGGTGAGTCAATATGCTTTTAAATTGGAAAAACAGAGAGTTTTTGCTTTAATCCAAATATAAAAGCTTTGATGCATCAAGTTTACAGGAGAATACAGACAACTTTATAATCAAGTTTTTGTTTACCAATTTGAGTTGCCTGTATTTAAACACTGATTATGGTATCCTGATGCATCTCAGTTATCCAGGTAGAAAAAAAATCAAGTAGGTCCTCTGAACAGGTTCTTAGTATGAGGAGTCTCAGGTAAACTACATGGTGGACAACAGGTTTAACAATGACAATCACAAACACTGTGCACATGCAAAAGTGGACCCTGAGCCTAACAATAGATCCTTAGTGCTCTGATGATGAACAATAGCGATAGTCAGGTTAATTAAAGAACATGTCCAGAAGACCTACTTAAATGGTTTTTGACTGTTTATGGGAAATTTTTAAAACCTGTTTCAAATGGTATGTTTTTTGTAATTAAGAGTCCAAAGTAACTAGCTGTGATAAGATATATGCGTTGAAAGAGGCGATATAAAACACAACAAAAGTAGGATGGAACAATTTTAAAATAAAAGATACAGAACAGAAACAACTTTACAGGTCAAATATATTTGAGGATGAATAATTGATTGATGATGCCGTTATTGTCATTGTACGGAGCACAATGAAATTACATTTAGGAACACCCATTCAAGAAGACAGACACACATATATGTCAACCTCTTCGGACATTTGCCTGTATAAAAAGCCTAAAAAATCTGTAAATTTTGCAAAAAAATAAAACGTACGGACATGAAAGCGCCTGCTGCAAAGCAGGAAGACAACTTTTAAAACAAATGGTGTAATACCACATATGCCACTTTCAGAAAGCATAAATAAATGATGGTAAAAACATCTACAAGAACGATTTTGCCCTTACTTCTTTGCCAACCTTTAGCAACAGACTACAGGCATAAAAATGAATTATTGTGAATGCCCAAAGCGTTTGGTGACCTGGGGAGAATTGGTATTGTCCTCAATCAGACAGCAACATGTTTGAAACGTGGCATGTCCTGCACCACAGGAATGGTGCTGGTTTACTGACAAAAAACAACTAAAACATGAAAATTCCAAGTAGAGAGAAGAGCTTAAACACTGAATAAAATTGAGTGAGTAAAATTGGTCCTAATAATTTCACTGCAAATAGATATTAGTTACCTTCATTTTTTGCCTGCAAAGGTCCTGAATCACAGACCCACCATTGCCTCAGAGCTCAAATTAGTCAGTGGCTCACTCTGTGGGGAGTTAAAAATGGCGTAATTGGCAGCCTCTTAATGGGCAAGTACTCTCAAGAAATTAGAGAGTGCTTGAGAAAGAAAAACGTAGCAAAATTTTGCAGATACATTTAGTGAGGGTTCTTTTAATTCATTTAGCTTTGGTACAGCTTGAGTTATAACTCAGACAAGCTGTATTGTAAAGTTAAATTAAAGATCATCTTTTGTCTTTACCATCTTCCTCTCCTTCGGCTGTGATCTCTCTTCCTCCTGCTGTAAACACAAAGTTTGAAACATTGACAAAATCAAGTAATTCTTTGTTTTTCCATTTTTTAATTAATTAATGTTTTAATTAATTTTTGTGTGTGTGTTTGAATGTCATGATTTGTTTGTTTGTTTTTGTAGGCCAGGGATCAGAAGACTCTTGGCAACCTGCAGATGGCCCAGGAGTGCTCAGACAAGGCCAAGTGGTACAACATCCTGGCAGCCGGCTGGAATCTGCTGATTCCTCTCCTGCTCATCGCCCTGTTTGTCCTTCTACTTGTCCACCTTGGCTCTTCCCAGGGCTCCTTCGACTTCTTAGGAGAAGATGGGTTGCAAAACTTCCTGAATCTGTTCAGCTGGTAGATGAAGGCAAAAAAAACTGGAAGGGGGAAGAAGTATGTCTCAAATTGAACCTGTTCACACTAACAGACAGGAGACATTTGATCTGGTTCAGAAGATGATGGCAGACATAAAAATTTAGTGTTTTAGGAAGTACTTAATATCTCTTTAGAAATTTAGTAAAACTTGTGCTTGGTTTAAATTTGTCAAACTCTGCCTAGTGTTAAACTTGGCAGAGTTTGATCAATTTAAACCAAGCACAAGTTTTGGTCAAATTGGTCAAAAAAAAAAAAAAAAAAAACGTCCTCTTAAAAATTCACTGCCAAACAGACAAGTACATATAACCGATGCACAAAGTCAGTCAGTTTCTCTGGTCTTAAAACCAAAACTAAACAATTTATTTTGTTCATTAAAAGCTGAATTACAGACTTTTTTCTTAATAGAAACTCTGGCTTGAGTTACAGGAAAAGGGACAGATGATACAAATTTTACAACCAATGACTGAGTTCCATTTTGTTCCTGTTAAGACTTAAAGAAACAAGAAACCTCATAAAAAATATATGGAATGCTGATGAGTAAAACTGTCTGCAGAGTAGTTTAGATGTTTTGAAAAAGGGTTTTGTAAAAATTTTATGAAAAATTTATATCTTATCTCTTTTAATAACCTGAGGCCTACTGCATGAAACTAGGATAAGGGATTAACCCGGGATTCTGGTGTAAACCTGAATTAATTAAGCCTTGAATCGGTTGCATGAACTACGAAGCCCGCTCTGGAGCCCTACTTGCTCTCCCCCCCTCCCTCAGCGCTTCAGCTTCTAACCCCTCCCAATCCCCCTTCCTGTCCCTCGTCTTTTTTTACAGCAATCATTTTAAGTGAACAATCAGCTGTTCATTTCAATTTTGTTCATTTAGTTAATTTCAGATAACTTACAGACAGATTCAGTGACACAAAAGTTTTTTTTAATTATTTCAGCATTCAGTCACAGTGTTTCTCTTCATCTCTTCAAATGAATCATAATTAACCATTAAACTGCTGGAAGAAGTGAGACTCACGTGTCTTACTGCGCATGTCTGATCAGGAAATCTTTGATCCACCCAGTGGGTCTAGTAAGCAAACCGTGAACGTGCATTACTCCCAGATAATTTACACCTGACTTGAATGAACCACCCTAATTGAGCGTGGCTTGGTGTTCGTGCAACTGATTACAGCTGTTTACAAGTTGAAGGCTAGTTCAAGCTCGGTTTACAGCTCATATCCTGAATTTAGAAATCGGACTTTTGTGCAATAGGCCTCTGGAGGATTAAAGCCCACCATGGTCTGATGAGGTAACAGGCCACGGATTGGTGGCATCTTGAACATTTTAAAACTTTAACTTGAGGTCTGAATCCCTTCTAAAACAATTATATTTGATCATGTTTGATGGAAATAAGCAATAACATCAACTACCATAAAATCTTAAAGACTGAAAGTTTTTACTCAAGATGTAACTTGTTTGTCTTTTTGTTACCTCAACATTTCAGCCAGAATAAAACATTATTTTTCCAGTTACATTTTTCAATGAGCTGTCTGCAAGAAGTAAGGTATTTTGTGTTCATAATGTTTTTACACAACTATCCCTTAAAAATGCATTAAAATGTTTGTTTTCATGCTTAGCTTTAGCAGAATTTGATCAGTTTAAATGTGAAGTATAAACTTAATGTTTAAATATTCTGAAAAGAAAAATATAAAGATGAATAAAACTGATAAAGACTGCATTTTTTATAGGCTTAGCTTTTTTGTAACACTTTGATTTTGTATTATTTATTGTATTTGTATTTTATGTCTGGTCAGTTACAAACAGAAAAAAATTGTAGATGTGTGGAAACAAAAATCTGAAGACCACAATGAAGAGAAGCCACTTTAAAAAACATTTTATTTCTTTTTGTCTTTTAATAACTTTCCAATGTTAGTTTTCATCTATTTTTCTTTATTGGTGTGTTTTTTCTATGTTTTAAGCATTTGGACTAGATTTTGTTTTGATGACACATGAACAAAATAAACTTGACTCTATTGATACAGTATGTCACTGAAAAAGCCTAAATTTTCTTCTTTACAAAAAGATTTAGCTTACCTTAAAATAAATTATTACTGTTTGGGTATTTTGAATCTCCTGACTTTTAAACGTGAGGGTGTATAATTTGTTCATAATGTTGCAGTTCTGCTGCTCCACCTGCGTCCAGCAATAAAAGTGTTTACTTTGGGTTTTATAGGTTGACTCTGGGGTGGGTCTGATGGAGCGGGCAGGTCGTGGTTATTTTAATCCAAGCTGTAAACCCAGCCAGCTATATAAATAATATCCAATTTTGAGAACCTGTGTAAATATGCCCTTCAGAAGTGAGGCAGGGCTGCCCAGGCAGCCTACTACAAAGGAGCAAAGCTGCAAGAACATGGCCTCAACCTGCTCCATCTGCTCTCAGTTCATGAAGATTGTACCTGCTGGATGTTTACCAACATGTGTATGTCGTTTCTGAAGCCATGACACTTTTTTATATAAATAATTCTGTAAAACCTTTTTCTACAAAACTATTTAGTCCTGATTTGTATTTACAAACCTACAACCCTAAAGTTTACAAACTGAAAAAAATAAAACTGTAGGATTTGACCATGTTCCATGACCATACGTCAACTATCAACTATTTCATGACATATCTTAAATAACTTATGTACATAGTAAAGTTTTAGATATTTTTAGACATCCTTCAGCCTACCACCCTCTGAAAGTCACATTATATTAGTAGCTTCTTCTTTTTCTTTGCTCACAGCCTTATTTAGAGCCACTCAAATCACAGCCCCAAGCTTCCAACTTTCTATTTTCTTACAGTGGTTCCAGTAAAATGCTTGCAGATGTCTGAGGGAAATTATAGGCTTGGGGTTGGTGCTACAGTAGCAGTGGGTGTAAACTTCCTCCAGCTTGTTTTAGGAGTTGCTCACTTTAACAAAACTCTTCAGAAGCAACAGGAAGATTGGCATGAGGGACATATACATTTAGTTATATGTGTGGAAGGTTTAATAAACATTGCAATTTTTTTCTATAAATGTTGCACAAACCTGTCTCCAGCTGTCCTCAGGCCAGAGGCAAGGTACACCATGAGCATGTTCAAAAGTGAACAACCACACACACACACACACACACACTCCTAGGTCACTTTAGGATCTGCATTTAACACAACATGCAACATTTTGGATTGTGGGCAGAGTTCAGATACATAGAAAAACCCACATGAAAGAATAGGTCATCTGAGTGCAACATGAAATGGTGGCTAAAATTTCAAGGTTGTATTTGACAAGGTCCAAAAAAGTTGTGCCAGAGACTTGCTGTGATTGCGAGTGTTTGCTTGTATTGTCATGAGATGCTGTTGACCTATTGCTTGAAGAGAGGACATGGAAAATAGCAGTAAATTCTGTTTCGTGAGTACAGAAATTGGGAGAACAGAGTCAACCAAAAAATACAAGCCAGAATGTTCAGAATTGATCGCAATCTTTATTGTGGCATATTCACCGACAAAAGCTGTAACAAAATTCCATAATGAATGCAAGAAGTTTTAGCATGAGCCTAAAAAACAACAGGTCTTATAAGAAAATGACACAAGAGGTTGGATGCTCACACATTCGTCATAAATTGCTCTCAAAGCTTAGAATAATCACTGAATATGGTCAGAGTTTGGTTATCAATCACAAGAGGAACCAGATAGGTGACAACCATCTAAATAATGTTCAGAGACTGAGATGACAAACACCCAGCCGACAAGAAAGCTTAAGCATAGTGACACTTTTCAGTGTCCTCCAAATCATCAATATTGGTTGAGTCCATCACATGTGACTCAAGCGTGACCTTTGACTTAAACATCATAGGTCCCCCTAAACTCACTGAGAAAGTACTCTACAGTTCCAAAACAGTAAATAAAGCTTCTGATTGTACACAACCAGAACTCAGTCGTTTCCATCGTCCCTGCATTATCTGACAATGATCTAATTATGCTGATCCTGCAATCAGTAAAATCATTATTTTTCTCTCAGACCCTTTTAAGAACAAACTTCTTACATCAGACCTTGAGGAGGACCTTCAAGAGTTAAAAACGCTACAGTTCGTTCCTCAACTTAAAAGGGCATTACAACTTATGTTTCCAACAAAACCACTTCACCTATGTTCGTGGTTCCACATAAACACAAGGGGGTGAAGATGCTGAATGCCCATGATCTTCCTTCTGACAGACAAAAAGGTGTTAAAACAAAATGTGAAATCTTTAAAACAGATCACCTACTGGTTTGAAATAAGTGATAAAATAAACACCATAGTTCCAAATTCAGGAATCATTCGTAAAGATTAACCAGGTTTGGTAACCACTATCGCCTACAAAGATTAGTTGTTAGATTTGACCCTGAGATAGTAGGCCAACAGTGACTATTAACAATCAGCAATCTCATATTTGCGGATGGACGCAAAGAGTTCAAATAAATCCTCCAACATGCAGAACTAGACAATTCACACATGGTAGAACAACTGCAAAAATTCACAATAACCCAATCTGATCTATGCAAAGAGAACAAAATGTTTCCATGGAGGACTATTTACCATGGCTACACCCCTTGGTACACTATTCAATCTATGTGTTTCAGATAGAGCAGAGTTAAGGCACCGGATATAAGCTAGAGAAGCCAAAATTAGGAGTAGGAGACCTTACCTTTTGGCTTGCCTGTCCGTGTTGGTACATCCTACCTTATAGTTGAATTGTATATATTTTACCACATATTACAACCAGTACAAAAGTAGGATTTCTCACAAACACTGAAACAGAAATAATACACAATTTATCGAAACACACACGTTTAATAAATTGTGTGTGTGTGTGTGTGTGTGTGTG
>NW_013952806.1:439717-442325 GCF_001266775.1 Austrofundulus limnaeus
GAATCATCCTCCCAAGGTCCTCCCCCCACCCCCACCCCCCACTTCCAAATGCAAAGGAGTTGCTACGGTGTCTCTCAGGTGTCAAAAATCTTTGATATTTCCAACTGCGATGTCTACCAGCAGCTTCAGGGCTAGTGATGTTTCAAGTGGTAAGATTATGAGCTTTAATAAGAAAATTATCCCAGCTACTACGTTTACATGGACAAAAGTAATCGGATTAAACAGCCGTTCGGAATAAAAATGTGTCGTGTAAACCATAGCAATGAATACGTAGAAGCCTCGTTGACTGTTTCGGTCCGCTGCTGTGACGAGGCCGTGTGTCCGCCATATTGGAGGTAGCACCGCTGCACTGTGAACTACTACAAATGAATGGACTTTGTTTCAGAAAGCACATTTTAACAGAGATTGAATATGGCACCATCATTTATTCAAACACACAATTTGTGAAAAACAGGTACCAAAAACAATGCATTAAAACTTCTTACAGGACTACAAAACACACATATATATATAATTTTCATCTAATACCGTGTGCAGTCTAAAGTAAATGCCATAGCAATGCATTGTGAGCAGGAAACCATAAACCATAGTATTTTTGTTGACAAGTTTACTCTCCCAAAACAATGTTAAAATGGTGAAAATCGTGCAGACTATGGCTTAAATACAATCTATAGTAAGTGTTAAGCCTTACATGTTTTTCCGGTAATTCCGTCTTATTTTTTTTTTGATATCTAAAGTGTTACAATATTTCCAAGCCGTACAACTACGAGGCATTTTGCTTTCTCCTCTCTGCCACCTCCAATATGGCGGTGACATGGTTGTGCCGTTTAGCTTCCAATAGGGCTTCTAAATATGGATGTTTATTAGATAAACATCCATATTTAGAACAGATATGGACACAGTCAATTTCCGTTTTTTTGTGCGAGACTTCCGGTCACTGACTTGCTAACTATTTTGTCTTCGTAACAACAGTCTCATTGTTATGACTTCGAGGAAGACTGGGATTGTTTGTGCAGTTAGAGGGTGTCATAATAACTGGTACAAAAGAAATAATTACCTGGAGCAGGAATTTTTTATTCATAAACCACGTACGGGAGCTGAATGTGGATGTGACGCGCCCTATGACCCTCATCCTCCGCCAAAGAATGATGAAACCCATCACCAGTGGTTAAAAGCTTTAAATTAGAAGAAACCACCGAAACTACCATATGTTTGCTCTTTTTATTTCGTGGACAAAAGACCTACAGAGGACCACCCGGTACCAGAAAAGTGGCTTGGCTACGAGGTCCCGATAAAAACACTGAGGAGACGTCTTCAGAGAAGGTTAGCAGACCCAGGTAAGCTAACCGCAAGCTAATGTAAACTGTTGTTACTTCTGTTTGTTTGCCTCTTGACCAAATGTGAATAGAGTAGCCAGACTTGTACTGAAGTAAGTATAAAGCTTCTCTAGCACTGAATAACTGATCATGACAGAAAATTAACTAGTTTAACCGTTGTTTAACTACTACACAAGTTAATGTAAGCTATTGTTAGTTCTGTTCAGTGCAATATTTTTTGCCAGAACAGTTTGAAATTTAATTTTAAACTTATTTCCAAGTGAATCCCTAGAGCTACTCCCCATGTTACAAATAACACAAGGATTGCTGTTATGTATTTCCCACTGAAATCCACAGATCAACTGCTGTCAGTGAAACTGTGAATAAGATAAAATTACATTTAGTCTTTTTTAACATGCAAATAAAACACAAATTTGTAAAAATACATTTGATAATCAACTTATTTTAACAAATCACAAATAAAGCTTTGCTGATTCTAAATCAGCAAATAATACAATGTTAACAATCGATAACATTTCACTATTAATCTATATTGTGCAATAAACCTGCATTAGCATCGTGCAAATAAGCTGCTAATATGTTATCTAAAAACCGCTAGCAAAATGCTAACATCTTCAGAACCATATGGTCTGTGTTCAGTACAACACTGACTCATGCAGGAAAAACATTTTCTTAGTAGTTTACGACACAAAAAATAAACCACACAGTTACGAAAAATCTTACTATTGCCAATACGAAACAACTTACCATGTTGGGCACTGCACTTTACTGTAAGTGTAGGTGACTTCTTCAATCTTATATTAGGTTAAAGTAACTTCCGGTTTTACACGCTGTAGAAGACATAGCGCCCCTGGTGGAATGGAGGGAGTCAGTCTAACACCTCTACCAAAAAAGATGCATTATTTTGTTCCTTTATCAAAATAAAAGAAAAAGTGAATAATTACAAACTTTTATTTTAAAAAGGAAAAAATAAGAACTGAATTATACAGAGATTTAATTATTTAATTGTTCTTGTTTTGCAGATTTTATATACAAGCAAAACAATTAATAAGCTATTTTCATAACCTCTGACTAAACATAGACACTTATTACACTTATTACACACTTTTATTTTAAAAGGAGGAAAGGAATTATACAGAGATTTAATTATTTAATTGTTCTTGTTTTGGTGATTTTATATACAAGCAAAACAATTAATAAGCTATTTTCATAACCTCTGACTAAACATAGACATGAGTTTCTTTCTTTCTTTCTTTCTTTCTTTCTTTCTT
>NW_013952806.1:444330-447225 GCF_001266775.1 Austrofundulus limnaeus
CGGTTGTACTGGTACCGGGTCTGCTGAAAAGAAAAATGCAGGTATTTTCTGTGCGCCGGGATGACCGGGACATGAAAATAAGCATCCTTCAGGTCGACATGTGAGCATCTGTTTGGTGGTCAACATGTGAAAAGGTCTTTTCATTATGAATTTGTTGAAAAAACAAGAGATCCAGGATCGGTCTCATTGCACCCGTTTTGTGGGGACAAGGAAATACCGGGAATAAAAACCCTCGTATTCCTTCCCACTTGGAACTCTGGAAATGACTTCCTTGTTTAGGAGTTCCTGAAGCTCTGCTTGAAGAGCGAGATCCTGCTGAGGAAACGACAAGTGGGTCTCCAGGATCCTGCTGAATCAGGGAGGCTTGGTTGCAAACTGCAACCTGTAACCCATTTTTTATCAAGCGCTTCATCCACTTGTCCATAGGACAGGTGTGTACCCAGACGGAGCTGCGCCATGAGAGAGCTCGCGCATGCGCCGGTTGTAGAACGGTTGTCGTAGCAACCGATCCACTCAGAGCCTTCGCCGCCGTCACGCTCTCTCGTGTGACCCATGGGAGGCTTTGCTCGAAAGGGCTGTGCAGGAGCTCCGGGGAGACCTGAGCGCCATCATTATGAATGCGGCCCGGAAGGGGTTGCCTCTGGGGCCGTACGTGAGCATGAGTTAAGGCGAGTTTCAGCGGAGCCAAACACAGCGCTCATCGCGCGGCTGTGATTGGTGGATTCATGCTGAAACGAGGCGGGAGGGTGGCACACCCCTGCTTGTGATGTGGCTCATGCTGCCTGTCTTCTCTTACGTCCTCCGTTCACCGGCGAGGTGAAGAGAAGAGTGTGTGTGTGTTCGCCGGCCACGAGGGGGCGGAACGGGCCACCGAACGGGGAACGGTGGGAGAAGACATTTTGTGTGCGACTTTTTAGCAAGGACCAGAGGCCGGCTAGTTTCAGAACTAGCGGACCTAGCCTTAGTTATACACATTTCTCCTGCTTCCAAACCATGATGCAGGACGCACACCAGGCCTAAACAGCGCAGAGATTCAAACTGTGTTTAGCAAGGACCAGAGGCCGGCTAGTTTCAGAGCTAGCGGACCTAGCCTTAGCCATACACATTTCTCCTGCTTCCAAACCATGATGCAGGATGCACACCCGGCCTAAAGAGCGCAGAGATTCAAACTCGTGCTGGCCTCTGTGCTGTGGTCCCGTCGCGTTTTTTTAAGTTGATGGCCTGGGGAGTGATGTTGTTTGTTGCAGCACCCGACTGTGCCATACAATGACGGGACCGGTCGGCCCAGCTGCCAAGCTGCTGGTCTACCGCTTGTGAGAGGAAAGGTCGCCATCCAACAGACCGCTCCGCCTCAGTGACGAAGACCATGGAGGATGAAGATTCCAGTACTGGGACCGGCAAGAGYCGAAGACGGTCACCCCCTCCACTTGTCACGTCCGCGTGGAACGAGACCGGAGCTTTCAGCTTGGAGTAAGCAACTCCTAGCATTGTATCTAGCATCTCCAAGCTAGGGGCAAAACCCGTCTTGGCTAAACGGTCTGGATTAGCCCCCAGTCCAGTCCTGGCTGGGAGCACCAACAACAGAATGCCTTAACCCAGCTAGCTAACATCTCTGTGTTGCGAGCGAGCCAATAGCAGCCAACACATCATGTGTTACAAACCAGCTAGCAGCAGTCTGCAACTGCCCTGGTCAAGCTACATAGCACGTCCGTGGCTAGAAGCTATACCAAGCGGCAGCACCCTGACTCCAGCTTCTCCACTGAAAAAGCGGGGTCCAGTTCGGCGCAAAAACGCTGAGACTAGTGCACTGCTTAGCTTAGCTAGGTGGCTAACCGGCTTAGCTAGTTTGCCACCGTGATCTCCTGCGGGAAAAACCGCTAGCCTGGACCTCCGTCCCCGGAGAAGATAGCTCAGACCAGGCCGAAGATGAGAAGCGCATGGTCCGAAATATCTGGAAAAACTTCCAGTCCAGTCCTGGCTGGAAACGTCGATGTCTGAAGGCCTTAGCTACTAGCTACCACATCCGTGTAACGAGTGAGCTAGTAGCGGCTATGAAAAATGGGGACTTCTGTGGAAGCACGAAAATGTCAGAAGATGTCCGGCGCCTTAGCTTAGCATAATACCACACCGCAGGGACACCCGCGGGAAAAATACATGCTAGCAAACCACGGTCAGCGTTCTCCGAGGAAGGAGACCGGAGTAAAAAACGGGTTGTGCCGGGGAAAGCCGAACCCCGAGCAGCCCGGAAAGGACGGCTACGCGGATCATAGCTCGGTGGCGCCGGACACAAATTCCATGTCAATATAAAAGGAATCATAGCACTTACATGTACAGTATGTAGCATCTTCTATGGTTACATGTCGAATGCCGAAGCTGAAGAAAAAGGGGGAGCTGAACTCAGGTCCGCCCTCCCCTTTTATACGGACCGGGGTGGGGCCCACAGTTTGTGGGCATAGACTATCGGTTCTTCAGAATGCGCGAGCGGGCGCGGTGGTACCCATCTGCGATAGCCTTAGAGGGCGGAGCTTACACGAAATAAAACAGGACAAGATACCGTAACCACCGCTACGGCCTATTGGAGCTGACGAGACGTGGGACCGCCATCTTAGAACGGTCTCCCGCTCCACTCAGTGTGATCTGTGTAGCAGGCACAATGAAGTATCAACACGTTTAATAAATCTCGCTGAAAACTGAAGTGTCGGTCACGCCTTTTCTTTAGCTGCAAACCTTATACATACAGCTAAAATAGCTACATGTGTAGGAGCACATGGTTGTGTCTATTTAAATAGTGGGTTTAAAGGTAATGTACTTTGCAAAACAATGTAATCCATGTATGTATGTATGTATGTATGTATGTATGTATGTATGTACACATGTATGTATGTATGTATGTAT